>NC_056737.1:1454840544-1454853044 GCF_019279795.1 Protopterus annectens
GTTGAACAATCAACAGCCATAACATTTCACAATTATCTAAACTATATATAACATTCAGCAGTAGCTATGACTAGACATAATAAGCTCAAACACAGAGTCTCTCTCATTACATAGACAGAAACAATTTCTGCAACCCCTCTTATCACCCAGAAGTGATAATCAAATCCATTCCTTAATCTTCAGAAAATAGCAACTCCCCGTCAAGAAGAAAAAGCAGTCCATAAATGTTTAAGAAGGAAAGAAGCAATTTGTTTGCAGCCATATACAACAACTTATAAATTATTTTCAGTACCTACTTATTTAAACATTTTCACGTAATCATTCATAGTATTATTACTCACAGACTAGTTCATTACTTGTTATACACTCACAGTATTGAATGGGCAGAATGTCGTAAGTCATAAGATTGACCACAAAATACTGAAACACAAAACCCTGAATTAACTACAAACATGTTATATGCATGGGGCCTGCATCTCTCACACCCTCTGCTACATACATACATACATACATACATACATACATACACACACTCACACACACACATATATATATATCTACTCCAGGATATCGCTGTAGTCGGGGAAAAAGTAAAATTTCAGTCCCCATTCTACCGTCATTTTTCAAAATGGGCTACTGGCATTTTTTAATACTTTAAAATATCTGGATTCAATCTTCAGTGTTTTAACATTTTGTAGTCCATCATACAGCATTTAAAATTACAGCCATTCAATATTTTGAATACATATAGCTAGACCAAAATTCCAAAACACTTTTTGCCATTCTCATGGAAAAGTATGAGACAGACCAGGATCCTTGAAGGAAAAACGAATCCAGCTTAGTATTGCACAAAGCTAAAATTTAAAGCTTTGTCATTTAATAGTGAGGAACATTTCCAGTCAGCAGCATGTTTTGTTTTAACCACACTAGCCAATACTCAGGGTACTCCTTAGATGGTGACCAAATACCCTGCATTTCCTTCATGACACCCAATATCCAAAATATCTAGTCCCCTGGAAGCTTAGCACTTATATATGCCATCTAACAAACAGATCCATAGTCACTTACCACTGTACATTTCCAGAGGATATGAATCACACCTACACATTTGTGCCCATCTCCAACAAATATTTGCTTCTGTGGCCATCAAGGCTATTTTGATTGGGGTAAAATACCAACCATATACTAATTGCATTTGTACATCTTTGTACTTCACCTAAGTAAATATGGAATTTTGCAGATCTTTTTATGTATAGTTGAGAGAAATCCCATGTCCTAGAATTTAGGTTTAATCAATACTGGCAGCCCCTTTTCAGGTATTTGGATGACATCTTTATACTTTGGACAACTTCTCAAGATTTTATTGATGAATTAATTAATTATATCAATAGTACACCTTTTTGAAAATTCACACAAAAGTCTTCCTTAAAATCCATCAGTTATCTGGAGGTTACCCTATTTCAGAACATTTCTAAGGATAAGATTGATTCCACTGTGTATCACAAACCTACTTTTTCCAACACATATTTACATTACAGTAGTTGACATCCATTCCATTGCAGGAAAAACATATTCAGGGGGCATCTGATTAGACTGGCATGTATGTGTTCAAATGAAGAGCTCTTCAGAGTCGAAAGTAAAAAAAATGATGAATATGTTCTGAGAGAGGTGATATCCCTGCCATTTACTACTACAGTCCTATGATACATTTTTTAAGGGATTAGGTGTCAAATTTAAATGTTTACTTAATGTATTTACTGATAGTAATAACATTCCAGATATTTAAAATTAAATCCCTGGACATTGATCTCTTAAGTAATTTAATATAATGTAGATTCCAAGCATATTAAGGACATTGTCAACAAGAACTGGAACCTTCTTAAAGCTGATGAAAATGTATTTAACAAGTTGGGTAATGTTCCAAACTCTGTCTTCATAATGGGAAGAAATTTCAAGAATATGTTTGAGCATAAAATTACTGATATGAATATACCCACCAAAACTGGTACATGTTAAGTGTGGGTTTTGGAGACAAATGTTCCTTGATTTTGGAACACAAGTACATCATTCTTAGGAATCCACTTAACACTAAGATAAATGTTGTTAGGGATTACTGCACCACCAGTGATGTGCTTTATATTGCCCTATGTCAGAGTTGTTCAGCATTCTACATAGGGAAGGCAGTTCCATAAGAGACTATGCAAACATTGTTATGATATCTTAAAAATTATTCCGACCGATGCTTTGTACAAACATTCACAGAACTGTCTCAATTTCATTAATTTTAAGTTTCATATTTTGGGAATACTCCCACATGACCTACGAGGTGGTCACTGGGAAAGTAGAATTGAATACAGGGAACTTATATGGCAGTGTAATACCAATGCTTCTGTTCCACCAGGTCTTAATGAACATTTGTCTATTGTCCCTGTTTTAAAGCTAAATTATAAAACAAGGTTTTATGTACTCTCATTAGAAGACAGTCTCTGTATACACAGGTTTACCTTTACATGTGAGTATCGCACAAGGGCAAACAGCAATTTTCCAAAAGGCAGTTTGCAAAGTTTGCAAACGCCGACGGGAAAAAGGTTTGAATGTGCAATGAGCGAATGCACAGTGAGATTCGCTCATTGCACATTTGACATTCTGGGGCAGGTTGCACTATAGGGGGGATTGGGAAATAGTTCCTTTCCCCACTGTAGTGCGATCTCAGAGTTAGAATAATAAAGTAGGGGTGTGTGGGGTGCAGAGGGGCTTGCCCCCCAGGCTTTACACTTCGTTTTTTGGTTTGTTTGACATTAATGTTTGAAAAACAGTGAATCTGCTTTTTGATTTGCTGTTTTTCAAACATTGACTGTCGACGTTTTCACTTTCATGGTTTCAAGTTGCTCATATGAGCACTTGAATCACTGTGATTCGAGTTTATGAAGGTAAACCGTATACACAACTATGTTCTTCATATTTTTTCTTTTTGCTCATTTTTATACTTGATTATAGAATTATATATTTTATTCATTTAAGGATTTAATAATGATCTTTATATTTCTTGTGTCTTCTTCATTTTTTTACATAATTTACACATTTTTCACTTTCATATATTGTATATTCAAGAAGCCTTTTAATAAATTTATTTTTTCCTTTGATTAATTAGATAAATGTACTTGTTATCGCATTTGTGGTCACATGGCTGCTGTTGCTATTTAACTGATTACCTAGGGTGATATTTGATTTTGAAGATGCCCTGTAGTACATTCAGGACAAAAATACTTAATCAGCTGAGTAAATTAAAGTTTTGTATTATACCCGAAGGTGTCCAATTCAATTTTTGTCAGCAACCTTACAGACAGTTTGAACAAGTATGTTTCTCTTGGACACTACACAAGTCCTTTTTTGGGGTTTAAATGTGGTGTTTTCCAAAACTCTCTCTCTCCATTCATTAATACTTAGGGGAATACTTTGCTGTTTATTCCATATGCCTCTCATATCCTTTTTAGTTGCATCTGCCTTATTCTGACATATATCTTTTTAAAGTGTTACTGTTATCCTCTTTTTGACAACATTTAATTTCTTCCAAGGCAGAATTCTACCATGTATTCTTTCATAACTTTGCCATATATTTATTAATTTACAGTGGGTCAGCCATTCCTGTGAACCCAATGCATATTCAGTTTGTAAGACAGGCAAGTCTTTCACTTGATTAGTTTCATCAGAATAACATATTTAGTTCTAGTGTGTTAGTCCTTTATCTTGCCAGTGCTCCCTTCATCTGAAATCAATACACTCCTGTAGGTGATGCTATAAATCACTAGTAGGGCCTAAACCCTCATTTCCAGTCACTCTGCATATTCTTTTCCTACTTGTACTACCCAATCTCTTGGTACAATTCTTAAGGCTACCCTCTGACGACTAACTACTGACATCTTCCTTTCTACTTACTACTCTATCAATTTGAGCTAATTTGAAAGCAGCATGATACCTTGTTATACTAGGGTGACCCCAGCCCCTGTAGCAAGGAATGTGGACATTGCTTACTGATATCCTAAGTTATGAGTCCCCAAAAGTTACATTGCCCAATTATTTTTGAAATATCTGTATCCCTTATGAACAGCTGAAATAAAGAGATTCCACAGTACATAAAATATGTAGTATAGTCATAGTCGTAACTGCATTAAGCCTGCCTAAAACTGTATATAATTTAGACACCTCACTCAGGAGCTCAGTTCTGACCATCTTGATTAAAAAAGAATATTTATATTGGTAGTACTACCAGGAGATGGACCTAAAGGGAGTTCCAAATAACTCAGAAATGAAGATTCCTCAATGCTAGTCTGCTTCATTGCCCACTAGTATGCTGATACATATGACTTTGGCAAACTCGTCCAAGTTTAACTCTAGACCAGACATCATACCAAGTACCTGAAAAAAATTAATCTTCCAATGCTTTAGATGTACTAGAACTCTAAAGGAAGCAGACATCAGTGAGTGAAAGAAGGAACTCAATGGCTCCTCCTTCTTATCCATCTCACCAAGAATCATCGAACATCATATGCCAGTTCTTTTATAACTAGAATGACTAATCCTTGGGGCAAGGGATGACTCTGTCTTGTACCCTGGAGATGTACTCTTCCCTTTATAGATATCCATTATGCACAACTTTAAATGTGAGGTTTGTATAAAACCATTTGACCCACATACTAAAGTGGCATCCACCTGTCTATGTTTCAACAGTTGGAAAAGAAAGTCATATTCTATTGAATCAAATGTTTTTTTAATATGAAATGGTGCCATACCAGCCTCACTAATTTCTCCTCCAGACTTTTTCAAGAAAGTACTACCTCTTAGCAATTATCTGAAATGAATCTCCTTTTGACAAAACTATTCTGGCCACTTTTTAAACAGCTCACGTAGAGATTTATCCAAATACCAGACAAAATTTTGGAGAGGATTTCAAACCCAGATTAATAAGATAAATAGGTCTAAACTTGTGGTTGATAAAATTAGTTTTTGGTATGATAGTCATAAAGGGCTAATATTACCTGACATAAACATCATGTCATCCCTAACCTGGCTATTTAGATCTGTCATAACTCACTACATAGTAGGACATCCCCAGCTATAACATTAGTCTCTTCATGTTGCTTTGATTGGCCTTATCCTCTTAACTGTACTCTACCTGTTCAAAACCGATAGGGCAATTCAAACCATGTCTCATAGAAAGAGATACAGAACAAACTGAAATGGCTTCATATATCCATCGTCATATAGGGCAATTCAACTGGGAGGCACAGATACTCTGAAAGTAGTTTTTAAATGCTTCAAATATATTCTTCAGTATTTCCTGATTCACTTCTTGATGATCTATAATCAAACAGATAAAGCTCATCTCCACTCATTGGTTAAACATCTTTACACTGCATTTAAGTTGACATTCCTTTTCAGTTACCAGTGCTGGCATATCATCAATTCTTCCTCTGCTCTATAAATATCTAAGCAACTGATTTCCATTTTTGATACAGTACAATACAACTGATATATTCATCATTACTATTTATCACCAGTTTTTCTGTAACCTGCCTTGGTTGACCCTCTTTGTTACTTAACACTAGGTCAGTCTTACTTCATTGTCTAATCATGGCTGATGGAGAAAGTAACATATCTTTGGATTTAAATAGCTCTGTACTTCTATTCAATCATTAATTCTGAGCCAGCATTTTAAGAATGCCTGATATTTTTTATAATATCCTGCCCTACCTGTCCGACAGTGTCTCCAAATTCAAATTAAAGTCATAAACTAATAAGGGTTTCTTCAGATATAGAATAAAATTTCACACCTATTTCACAAAAAATGTAAAAAGTTGACATAGTTTTAATTAGGTTGAAAATTTTTTTAACCCACTTGTGCTCATTCAAGGTTGGAGGTTGGTAAAATGGTTATGGCGTTTACCTTACAGACAGAAGATGCAGAGCTTGATTCTCACATGTGGTAATTGGCTAGGCTTAAACTGCCTCATAAGGCCAGTTAGCCTAGTACTAATCTATGGACCTATTTACCAGATAACCTTCCCACATGTCACTAGCACTTACCCCGGTCACTTCAGGAATAATATGTAATGTAACATGTAATAATCTATGAAACATTCATAGCACACCTTTTCTACCACCCAGTTTATGGTCTGCAAAAATGACAGGGAAATCCCTAGATTTAAATTTAATAACCTCTTTTAACTTTAATTTAGATTGCAAGCATACAAAATTTACCTTTTCACTCGTAACTTTCTGCATAACTCTGATTCTTCTTATTGGATGTATCCTTCCTGCTACATTCCATAACAAAACTGGTAAATGGAAACACTGATAAAAATATCAAATATGCTTTATGCACAGATTCCTCACATTATCGAAATTATTGACAAACCAGGGGGGTGGCAATGGGGGCTGCTTGCGCCCCCATTTACGCCAACCTGGTTATGTTGGATTGGGAAACTTCTCATCTTTTCAGGTGCAATTATTTCAAACACATTAGATATTACACAGGATTCTTGGGCGATATCTTTATTTTATGGGATGGTCCAAGTCACATGATAGATGAGTTTATAGTATATTTGAATGGTACTAGTAGTTTTTTAAAATGTACCCATTCATGGAGTTTGGATGGTATAGCATATTTAGACACCTATATTTCTAGTACTCCAAGTGGGTTCACTTCATGCATATACAGAAAAAAATATCTTCTCCAACAGTTATTTGGAATTTACAAGTAACCACCCTAGGAAAACATTGAAAAACATATTTAAGGGCCAATGTATAAGGGCAGTAAGAATGACATCCAGTTATAATGAAATGAAAGATGAGATAGATTTCATTGGGTCTATATCAGAACATCGAAAGTTCATACTTTTGAATGTTCTTACATCGACCCCTATTCAGCGAATGCTGAAAATAGCAAAACGACAGATAACCAAATTTTTTCCTAGAGAAAGAATTCAGTTGTCCGTTTCTGTCGTTTCGCTATTTTCAGCGCTGTGGTGGAAAGTTATGGGTCGGGTTCAGGTAAGTGTGCAATTGGGCATGGGTTAGGTGAGTTAGGGTTAGGGCGCGAGGGAGGTATGTGTGCTATTGTGTGGACATGAGGGTTAGGGCGGGTTAGGTTAGTTAGGGTTAGGCTGCAGGTGAGGTGAGTGTGTGATAGTGATGGACCTTAGGGTTAGGGTTTGGGTTAAGCTAAGTGGATAGTTAGTGGTGTTTGTATAGTTTAGTGTAGGGTTAGCTGTAAGATTTTGGTTGTATGTGTGTGGATTGCTGTTTGTTTGGTGTGCTTGTGTTGTGTGTATGTGTTTTGGAACAGCAAATTCTTTTCCCTAGAAAAAAATTTGCTGTTCTGAATGTTCGATGTTGTCAGCATTCGTTGATTAGGGGTCGATGTAAGAACATTCGAAAATGTGAATTTTCGGTGTTCTCATATAGACCCAATTTCATCATGTCCCTATTTCGGTCCAGGGGTTATCCCATGTACATGTTGAAGGAGGTTAGTAGATATGTAATAGGTGAATGGGGTAAAAAATACCCACCCATTTTAGGGACTGAATTTAAGAGCACTAGGGAGAGTAATCACCATAATGAAGTGCAATACAAGAGGGCATGTGTCTTGGAATACAATTCTCAAGCTCGTGACAGTAAACGGATTCTCAGTAAGAACTGGAATGTTTTTAAGGTCGACAAAGGAATTAGTGATATAGTTGGAGATCATCTGGTATTTGTTTATAAGATGGGCTGTAATTTGAAGTCTCTGTTTGAAAGAGGTAGTATTAGTAGGAATATGATGAAGCAGAACAAATGCACAAGATGTTGTGGGAGTTGCAGTCAGTGTGGTTCAATTTGGGAGGTTGAAGGTGTTACGTTAGATACCATTAACAAAACCAAAATTACCTTTCAATATGGAAACTGCAACTCCAAGAATATTATATATTTAGCTAAGTGCATGCTATGTTCTAGCTTCTATATAGGAAAAACAGAGAGATGTTTTAAAAAAAGAATTTATGATCATCTTTATTGTATTAGGTGGAAATGCAAAAGTAACACCTTATACAGACATATAGACAGGTATGGTGACTTACACATATTTAAATATGCCATAGTGGAACAACTTGTAATGGGAGTACAGGGCGTTAATTACAAAGCAATTTTAGGGCAGAAAGAGGTGACATGGCAGCTATTAACTGATGCATCTAATGAGCCAGGCTTGAATGATTATATAACTATTAATCCTATATTACAACTCAAGATTTAGTTTTTATAAACAGTTTTTATAAATAATTTTTATAGTTATTGACATCTGTGGTGATTATGATATGTGTTTTTATTGATATAATTGGGTTATGTATTAGGCAGTCCATGTATTAATCTTAAAAGAAAATTTACTTTAATTCATGTTTATGTCTTTTAGTAATATCATCACACTTAGTAACATTACAATATATAGTGTTAATGGATTAGGGAAGCTGGTTTATGTACAGCATAGCATTATTTAATATTCATTCATGTTTATGATTTTAGTAGGTGTACCTTTAAATGAAATGGTTTTCAGTTTACTGGTAATTGTTGGTGCCAAAAAAGTAGATATTTAAGGATTCAAAATGTACTATGTTTATGTTCTGATGAAGTCCATTGATGTATGGATGAAAGTGCTTATTCAGATTTTATCATTCAGTTGGAATAAATTGTGTTTTTATACAAGCGACTCCTGAGGAATTTGTGCGTACAGCATATTTGATATTTTTATCAGTGTTTCTAGTTATTGGTTTACGCTTTTTTGGACTATTCAGAACTGGAAAATAATAGTAATTTAGCTGGTCATTATTTTCAGTCATATCTGGACACCATACAAACTGCTGCTGCTGAATACCTCCCTCTGCAATACTAGCCAGAGTCATAACATGGGCTAGGGAAAGATTAAAACTCCGCCCTTGGGTGGAGAAACCATCAACACCCAATCACATGAGACTGGTGGCTATTAAAGTCTCAAAGAGAATCCCAGCAGCTGCAGAAGAGCCCCCCCCCCCCCACAAAAGGGTAAATTGTATTGTCCAGGCAGAAATAGCATAATACAGTATATTAGAGTTTGGTATATCAGTAATGAAAGGTGGCACTTTCATCCCAAAAGCACTGACTATGCTGAAATTAAACTTACATTGCTGTTATCAGGCAGACAAAATTGTGCAGTTACATCAAATATTGCAAATTTTCTAAAGCATGAATTTAGAAGCCTTTAAGTGTGCTAGGTACAGTCACCTTTATGATAAATAAATGCCCACTGTTAGCAGCTGGTATTCTCATCTTTCTTTCTTACCTTTTTCCAACCTGAACTTTGCATAAGACTGGCAATGCTCAAATGTTAAAACAGATGAGCCACAGAAAATTTGATAAGATATAACCTCAGAAGAGCTATTTTTTTCAGGTGAGACATTGGACTGCAGTGATTTCCTTCTCTGCCTGGGTAGCCCTTTGCCACTCCTTGAACTAGTCTAAGTTTTCATGTTTGCTGATTTGGTTGGGATCTTTGAACTCAAGGTAGTGACTGACAAGCCTTTATTTGTTTTGGGGTTTAAGACTATATTGCAAAAATAACTTTTCCTTAGATCCACATTCTCTTGCTTCTGTTGTTTAATATATTGGTCAGGGGAGAGAGACTGCTTCTGCAAACACTTGGTTTCTGTTATGGAGTCATAAGGTGGTGCCTTTTTTCTTTACAAATTCACATTCCTTTTCCTTCTCGATCCATTGCCCATCTGATTCTTCACCTGATGCCAGCAATTCAAGTTGAGGTTTAGCTTTGGCAAGAAACTGCAAGGCTTTCTCTGGGCAGAAAACTGAGGTTTGAGCCCCACCTGCTTCCAAAATCTGTGTTGCTGGGTATATAAACCTAAATCTGTACTGGAGATCCTGGAAGATTGTTTTTTTTTTTTTATGCAAGGCCATTTGCATTGTAAGAGCACACAAACATTTTTGTAAGTAATCTACTATAAAACACAGAGTATGCTAATTCCATTATACTCAGGGATAATTGTTTGTGTTGTTCATAGTCCCAAGCCCCATCACTGGTTCATGTAGGTCGGAATACTATTCACACATGCCTGCTGGTCCTCACTGGTTCATGTAGGTTGGAATACTATTCACACATGCCTGCTGGTCCTCACTGGTTCATGTAGGTCGGAATACTATTCACACATGCCTGCTGGTCCTCACTGGTTCATGTAGGTCGGAATACTATTCACACATGCCTGCTGGTCCTCACTGGTTCATGTAGGTCGGAATACTATTCACACATGCCTGCTGGTCCTCACTGGTTCATGTAGGTCGGAATACTATTCACACATGCCTGCTGGTCCTCACTGGTTCATGTAGGTTGGAATACTATTCACACATGCCTGCTGGTCCTCACTGGTTCATGTAGGTTGGAATACTATTCACACATGCCTGCTGGTCCTCACTGGTTCATGTAGGTTGGAATACTATTCACACATGCCTGCTGGTCCTCACTGGTTCATGTAGGTTGGAATACTATTCACACATGCCTGCTGGTCCTCACTGGTTCATGTGGGTTGGAATACTATTCACACATGCCTGCTGGTCCTCACTGGTTCATGTGGGTTGGAATACTATTCACACATGCCTGCTGGTCCTCACTGGTTCATGTAGGTCGGAATACTATTCACACATGCCTGCTGGTCCTCACTGGTTCATGTAGGTTGGAATACTATTCACACATGCCTGCTGGTCCTCACTGGTTCATGTAGGTTGGAATACTATTCACACATGCCTGCTGGTCCTCACTGGTTCATGTAGGTTGGAATACTATTCACACATGCCTGCTGGTCCTCACTGGTTCATGTAGGTCGGAATACTATTCACACATGCCTGCTGGTCCTCACTGGTTCATGTAGGTTGGAATACTATTCACACATGCCTGCTGGTCCTCACTGGTTCATGTAGGTCGGAATACTATTCACACATGCCTGCTGGTCCTCACTGGTTCATGTAGGTTGGAATACTATTCACACATGCCTGCTGGTCCTCACTGGTTCATGTAGGTCGGAATACTATTCACACATGCCTGCTGGTCCTCACTGGTTCATGTAGGTCGGAATACTATTCACACATGCCTGCTGGTCCTCACTGGTTCATGTAGGTCGGAATACTATTCACACATGCCTGCTGGTCCTCACTGGTTCATGTAGGTTGGAATACTATTCACACATGCCTGCTGGTCCTCACTGGTTCATGTGGGTTGGAATACTATTCACACATGCCTGCTGGTCCTCACTGGTTCATGTAGGTCGGAATACTATTCACACATGCCTGCTGGTCCTCACTGGTTCATGTAGGTCGGAATACTATTCACACATGCCTGCTGGTCCTCACTGGTTCATGTAGGTCGGAATACTATTCACACATGCCTGCTGGTCCTCACTGGTTCATGTGGGTTGGAATACTATTCACACATGCCTGCTGGTCCTCACTGGTTCATGTAGGTCGGAATACTATTCACACATGCCTGCTGGTCCTCACTGGTTCATGTAGGTCGGAATACTATTCACACATGCCTGCTGGTCCTCACTGGTTCATGTAGGTTGGAATACTATTCACACATGCCTGCTGGTCCTCACTGGTTCATGTAGGTTGGAATACTATTCACACATGCCTGCTGGTCCCAAGCCCCATCACTGGTTCATGTAGGTCGGAATACTATTCACACATGCCTGCTGGTCCTCACTGGTTCATGTAGGTCGGAATACTATTCACACATGCCTGCTGGTCCTCACTGGTTCATGTAGGTCGGAATACTATTCACACATGCCTGCTGGTCCTCACTGGTTCATGTAGGTCGGAATACTATTCACACATGCCTGCTGGTCCTCACTGGTTCATGTAGGTCGGAATACTATTCACACATGCCTGCTGGTCCCAAGCCCCATCACTGGTTCATGTAGGTCGGAATACTATTCACACATGCCTGCTGGTCCTCACTGGTTCATGTAGGTCGGAATACTATTCACACATGCCTGCTGGTCCTCACTGGTTCATGTAGGTCGGAATACTATTCACACATGCCTGCTGGTCCTCACTGGTTCATGTAGGTCGGAATACTATTCACACATGCCTGCTGCTCCAACTGTCTTTTTTGCAAGACTCTGTTTCAGTGGAAGGATTTGCATATGATTTGCATATTTGTGGATGTGCTTGAGTTCAGTTTACAGTTTCTCCAAAAAGGGAGCAAAGGTCCTTATCTCCAATTACTTCTGGAACCTCTTTCACTCTCTCATTCTGTCTCTTGGATTTTCCAAGGTATCCAATTTCTTATCCTTCTCTGGTACTATGAATGATGAATGATGAATTGAGCCAGAAGTCTTTGCAGCTAAAGAGCAAACACTAATTAGCCATGAATGAAATGCAGCCATCTTCCTTTCCAGGCCACAAATGTCACACTTTCATGAGAAGGGAGC
>NC_056737.1:1454858044-1454883044 GCF_019279795.1 Protopterus annectens
AAGGCTGTTGGTCCAGATGACATACTTGTGGAAGCATGGAGGTGTTTAGGTGAAATGGCAGTGGAGTTTTTAACTAGATTGTTTAATGAAATTTTGGAAAGTGAGAGGATGCTTAAGGAATGGAAAAAAGTGTTTTGGTACCGATTTTTAAGAATAAGGGTGATGTGTAGAGTTGTAGTAACTACAGAGGGATTAAATTGATCAGTCACAGCATGAAGTTATGGGAAAGAGTAGTGGAAGCTAGGTTAAGAAGGGACGTGATGATTAGTGATCAGCAATATGGTTTCATGCCGGGAAAGAGCACTACAGATGCAATGTTTGCTCTGAGAGTGTTGATGGAGAAGTACAGAGAAGGTCAGAAAGAGTTGCATTGTGTTTTTGTAGACTTAGAGAAAGCATATGACAGGGTGCCTAGAGAGGAGTTGTGGCATTGTATGAGGAAGTCGGGAGTGTCAGAGAAGTATGTAAGAGTGGTGCAGGATATGTACGATGGTAGCGTGACAGCAGTGAGGTCTGCGGTGGGAGTGACAGATGCGTTTAAGGTGGAGGTGGGATTACATCATGGATCAGCTCTGAGCCCTTTCTTATTTGCAATGGTGATGGGCAGGTTGACAGATGAGATCAGACAGAAGTCCCGTGGACTATGATGTTTGCAGATGACATTGTGATCTGTAGTGAGAGTAGGGGACAGGTGGAGGAGACCCTGGAGAATTGGAGATATGCTCTAGAGAGAAGCGGAATGAAGGTCAGCAGGACTAATATAGAATATATGTGTGTGAATGAGAGGGAGGATAGAGGAATGGTGAGGATGCAAGGAGTAGAGGTGACGAAGGTGGATGAGTTTAAATACTTGGGAGCAATAGTTCAGAGTAATAGTGAGTGTGGAAGAGAGGTGAAGAAGAGAGTACAGGCAGGATGGAGTGGGTGGAGAAGAGTGTCAGGAGTGATTTGTGACAGACGAGTACCAGTAAGAGTGAAAGGGAAGGTCTACAAGAGGGTAGTGAGACCAGCTACATTATATGGGTTGGAGACAATGGTATTGACAAAAACGCAGGAGTTAGAGCTGGATGTGGCAGAGTTAAATATGTTAAGATTTGCACTGGGTGTGACGAGGTTGGACAGGATTAGGAATAAGTATATTAGAGGGTCAGCCCAGGTTGGAAGGTTTGGAGACAAAGCCAGAGAGGCAAGATTATGTTGGTTTGGACATGTGCTGAGGAGGGATGCTAAGTATATTGGGAAAAAGATGCTAAGGATGAAGCTACCGGGTAACAGGCCTAGGATAAGGTATATGGATGTGGTGAGAGAGGACATGCAGGTGGTTAGTGTGACAGAGCAAGATGTAGAGGACAGGAAGAAATGGAAACAGATGATCCGCTGTGGGGACCCTAACGGGAACAGCCGAAAGAAGATGATATATATATATATATATATATATATATATATATATATATATATATATATATATATATATATATATATATATATATACATATGCATCTATATATATATATATATATATATATATATATATAGATAGATATGTATTTGTTTCTATGTTATAACTTCAAAATCGCATAACATGAAACTCACTTCATTAATCCAAGAATGTCCAAAGTGCAAAAGAATGAAAGGCGACAATGTTGTAGTTCAGAATACTGAATTTTATAACATCAAAAGCAGCAGCAATATTAATCTCCTCGCAGTCATATGTCCTCATCTTCTTTCATGCACAAGCAACTTTAAAGTGCACTCCAAGTTTCTACCATCCAAACAATAACAAATCCAAGTGCTCCATAAAGTCCATAAACATGTTGTGATTCCTGCAAAAACACCTGCAATAAGTAAACACAAAACTCCTGCAGTGACCCTTTAAATAATATTTCACTTAAATCATTAGACACTTTTCCTAGATGGTATTAATAAACACTGCTTCAAAAGCTAAAACCCACCACTCCTTCTGCTGACAAACTTCCTGCAGAATACTTGCAAATATGTGCTAAAACTATTGCCTATCCCATCTCTATACTAATAAATAGATCTATACAGGAAGGAATTTTCCCATCTATTTGGAAGATATCTTATATCATCCCACTACACAAAGGGGGTAAGTCCAACGACCTCTCTAATTTCCATCCTATAGCACTCTTATCACCTATAGCTAAAATTATGGAAAAATGTATTCACAAACAACTCCTTAACCACCTCCTACACGATAACCTACTTGCTAACTGCCAGCATGGATTCAGACCTTCACATAGTACTACTACAGCCTTACTCTCCTTTACCAACTCCATTAATTGTAACCGTAACAACTACATCCTATCATCTTCAGTCTTCATAGACTTATCTAAAGCCTTCGATATGGTTAACCACAAACTTCTTCTGCATATTCTTAAATCACTCTCACTTGATCCTCCTTCCTTAACTTGGTTTACATCTTACCTAGAAAACCATCAGCAAGCAGTTCTCTGGAAAAATACTTTATCTAGTCTCCTCCCCATCTCATTGGGAGTTCTTCAAGGCTCTATCCTAGGCCCCCTTTTATTTTCTATCTTCATAAATGATCTCCATCTAGCTATCCCAAACACTATCTGCATACAATATGCTGACGATTCTACTATTATCTGCTCTGCCAATATACAAACTGAACTACAGTCTATCGCACAAAAAGCTTTTACTACTGTCGAGCAATGTTTTACTGATCGCTGCCTACTGTTCAACCCTAAAAAAAACAAACTGATATTGTTCTCACCTTCCCATAGATCTACCCCTCTTAACTTTACTCTTACTTTCATTGACAACACCATTATTTTCCCAGAAACGACTACCAAACTATTAGGAATAACCATTGACATAAACCTCAGCTTTGATACGCATATCAACAATACTATCAAATTAGTTAATAAGAAAATAGGTTCCCTTTACAGAATCAAAGCCTTCCTTTCACCAGAAGCAAAGACAATCTTAGCCAGATCCCATCTAACCTCTTCACTACTATATGCATCTGCCTTATTCACTAACCTCTCCAAAAACAATATCAATAAACTAGCACAATCTTACCATAATATTTGCTCATTTGCAACAGGAACCCCATTTAAAACTCACCACTGCCTGAACCTAAGAGAACTAGGTTGGCTTGAACCCCTAACCAACTCCTATTTCAACAATTCCAAATAGCTCATACAATCCTATACCAACCAACTAAAACACACATACTCACTAACCTCATTTCACCTTACAATAACCTGAAGCATCTAATGTTCTTCCAACAAGCTACTGATAAATATTACCAAACCTAAAAATTCTGCTTCTGATATCACATCTTTGTGCTCTCTCACTTTTTAAAAAACAAGTAAAAATCATCTACCAACCCAGGTTAACTCACTTCTTCCTCTTCTATCCTCTCTATCCTTACAGTAACTTTATATGTAAGCTTTCTGACAAAAAAAAAAATTTTTACATGATATTTTGTTTGCAATTTTTAAATTAATGTTCCCTACTTACTGCTTTTTTTTGTAAAATTGTATTTAACAATGTCTATGTTCTGTTTCCTATATGTTTTTTTATATCTGTAGTTTACCCTTGGAGCTTTTTCTCCCGGCCTCTACTGAAAATGGACATATATCCAGCTAGACTAGCCCGGTCAACAAATGTAAAATAAATAAAATAAAATAAAATAAATAAAATCTAACATGAGGATTTCTTTACCTTTCAACAACATTGTTAACTAGTGAGTCCTGCCCAATATTTCAGAGTACTCTGCATTCATTTGTGATGTCCTTATATTAGTGTCTTTAGCTGAGCAGTGAATATATCTCCATCAGTAGTTAAAAAGTACAATTTTCAGTACTCTGAATATTGACATTGTCAGCTTTTGTTCATTTGCACTTTTAATGCTCTGGGATCGAAGTTGTGAGTTCTGACATAATGGGATTTCAGTGGTACACACTTACATACACTTACATATGTAGATACAAATATTTCAAGAACAGGCATTAATGCCCTTCTAACCTGCCAATATACCAAAACACATATGCCCTTAATAAGTGTCTAGGCTGCTCTTAAAAACATCTAACTAGTGCTTGCTTTAATGTAATTTGGTAGTCTGTTGCACACATCAACTGCTCTCAGAGAACCAGTTTGTACACTTCTCATTCCTATTGGATCTTCTACATCGGTTGTCTGATAATTATCTACTACTTTTTGATAACTGCAAACATTTTCAGAGGTAGTTGTTTCTAAATGCCCTATATACCTGAATAAGATCTCCTCTTAAATATCTATAAGTGACACTGTACAAGTTGAGGTATTTTAGTCTTTCATAATAACTTAAATTTTCATATCCACGGATGCCCTTGGTATATTTCTGCTGTACTCTTTCCAGTTTACTCATGTTTGTTTTTTATAAGATTTCCATATTGAAATTCCATATTCAAATTTGGGTTTAATATAACTAAGAAACAATGACTTCATAATTTCTGATTTCCTAGTCTTTATAATTTTTTTTATACAACCTATAATTCTATAACTATCATTAACCAGTTGGTTGATATGATTATAAAAACTCAAAGCTGGATCTACCAATATAGCCAGGTCCGTAAATGAATCTCCAATTTCAATCACTGTATACTGTTTCAAATATTCACCTTTCAGTCTATGTCTCCCAAATCTCATATACAGTTTTTGCTGTATTTACCAGCATGTTATTATCTTATGTCCAAATGGTCAATTTAGTCAACTTCATTTGTAGATATGCCCTATCTGTAACACATGTAATCAGGTTACCCAATTTCAGGTCATCTGCATACATACTGGGGAACACCTCAGATGAAAATGTTACATCTTAAAGATACAATCTAAACAAGTAAATGCCAAGGACAGAGCACTCTGGGACACCCTGAATGCAACCAAGAATTTCACCTGTCCAAATTCTGTATGGTACTTGCCATGTCCTATTTGTAAACCATGCAGCTCATCCATCTTATCAAGAGTGCATTGATACCTGGTCGTTGTAATTTATTGATCAGTGTTTTGTGTATGACCCTGTCAAATGCTTACGTTAAATCTGTATAAATAACATCACAGCACAATTTTCATTCATAACAGTAATTATATAAGTTATATAACATGATATTATAGGAAGTAATAGATCTATTTTCAACATATGCATGCTGATAAATGGTTTTAGGTCCCAACCTGTCCGATTCTGACAATAATCTATCCGGTATTACCTTCTCCATTATCTTACTCCACTTTACCTTAAAGACAGGTTAATAAGCACATGCATATCTCCAATCTTGAGGAACCTCCCCATATTTATATGACCTAGCATATAATAAATATAATGGCACTGTAAGTTCTTGCTGAGGTATTCTCTGGTCATTATTATTAATTCCATCTACTCCCTGTGCTTTTTTGGATCCAGTTTATGCAGTTCTTTTTCAATATAATCTAATTTGATTCCAGTATTTGAGGTTACCTAGATGTCACTAGGACAACTTAGCACCTCCTTTGTGGAGCCAAACTGTTTTGCATAAGATTTTGTATATAAATCTATAATCTGCTGTGTCTGATAATAAATTGTAGAATCTACACACAATTTGTCAGTTTGTAGGTCTTTTCCACATCTTATGTAACTATAAAAGTTTCCCTGTTATGCTCAATAGCTTTATATAAATTTTCTTCATTTTTTTCTTGATCTTGTCTCAAACTATGCTTAATTTGCTTGTCCAACTTATTTATTTCAGTTTTCAAAGTTGTAGTTTGACTTCTCTTGCATGTCTTATAATTTTCATCTCTAAACTTAATCAGGTATCTTGTTCTTATAGAAATACATTGCCCCTGATGTTGTATCCCTAGATCCTGATGTTAAACATTGTTTTGATTTTTTACACTCAAACAATCTCTCTTTCAAATCTTTCCATGTTCCATCTACAGTTTTTCCACTGAATACATATCACACCAGTTAGTTTTACATAGCCACTGTTTTGCTCCCATATAATCTGTTATTAATTTCTGTGCATTGGTTTAGATTTCAGTTTGCCAGAACTATCTAGCAACAAATTAACCTTTACAACCCCAAGATCACTGCACATAAATAGTGGTAAAACTTGTAGAAAAGAAAACAACAGCACCTAAACACGGCTAAAACCAATAAAATTTGTAGCAGTTTTATTGAAGAGGTAAACGCTTTCACACATTCACTGTGCTTCATCAGATCAAATGTAACAAAACAACTCAACAGTTAAATAAAGACATCATCAATTAACCATTCAAAACATCCAATAGAAAACAAGCACTGAGACATACATTAAAACAACAGGATGTCATTTAAAGAGCCCCCTAGCTTTTAGGATAGGTTTTTACAGTGAATGTGTGAAAGCGCTTACCTCTTCAATAAAACTGCTAAGAATTTTTTGGTTTTAGCCATGTTTGGGTGCTGTAGTTTTTTTTCTACATTGTGTTGTTGTCCACCAGCACATTTTGTTCCCTGAGGACTGTCCGTTTTCTACATGGTGGTAAAACTTGACTTGAAGTAGCAATAATTTCTTTAGGATCTATAACTCCTTACATTAAGGTATTCCAAGGCTTGTTTCACATGTTCTATTTTTGTTCCTGGCAAGCATAACACTATTCAATGTTCATTATCTTTTTTGCAAATGTAAATATCAGTTCCTCTAATAGTTGAATCTCCAATTACAAGAATATAATTTCTGACCAGATCTGAAGAATCATCACTGTCTAATTCAGTAGTATCTGCTCTATCAGTTGCTACAAAGGAATGATCTTCTTCACAGTTAGACTTTTTAATTCCATTGTTTTCATTCTGTATTAAAATTGTAAGCATACAATTCTCATCTAGCTGGCTTTGTACATCCACAGCTTGAGGCATGTAGTCAACATCTGATTTTCTCATCTTTTTTTTTCTTACAGTACTGTTCTTCAATCCTTCCACATTAAATTTTGATTTCTTCCTTTTCACCTACTCCTTGTCTGTTCTTTCTATCTCCTTTTTTGGAAAAATGATGTGTTTTTCTGTAGACTAAAGGTTTTCTGATAGAAAAATGTTATCATTCACTATAATCTGTGTGCTACATAACAAAACAGTATCCTTTTTAGTATGTATTCTCTTTACTTTGCAGACATTTAGCAGATTCTTTTTTTTTCCTTGTTATTTGTTGTAAACTTCTTCCTGTCTTTCTTTGTTTGTTCCTTTTGAACACCCTGAATTCATAGATTGCCAAATACTTCCATCCAGAATTCTAAGTTGTAAGGGGCATCATCTTGTTTCATAGGGGATGAATGATCTTTACAAACATAGGCACATAATTTCCTGTATGTGTTCTGTTTGCTCTTTGCCTAATTTTATTTATCTCATCAGTCCAGTCATTAATATATGTAACAACAGTTTGCCAAGCCATGCCAGTTGCACTAGTGCAATCATCATTAGTAAGTCTAGATTTACTTCCAGAAATGGTAAGCAAGTCATCCAGCTTTTGACATCAGAAACACAGACACTAGTGTTACGGGTGAGGCCTTTAAATATGCATAGCATTTATTATACTGTAAAAGATATTTGTGCTTTAGTAAATCATTGATGGCATACTCATTTAAGGAATCCATACTCAGCTTCAAATGAATAAAAAATATAAAAGAAAAGAATAATTAAAATTAGTAACCACAGAATTCAAAGAGAACTCAAATCGACTTCTATTACAAAAACACGCAATCAATATGCAACTAAATACTAATGTAAGTACAGTAAAATTGTTGTTCTGACTGTGCAATTTCTGAAAATCAGACAAAAGCTGTAATTCCTTTACTTCGCACCTGAATGCTCTTTTTAACAGTAAAGCTCAATGAATCAAAAACCAAGCTAGGATTGTGTAGATAAGCTCTAGATTACCCTCTCTACAGTCTGTGTAAATTTATAGGTGACTAGGTCCCTTGGGGTGGCTAGAACTTGCCTATCCAAAACCTGTCCCTTTCTAACAATCAACAGTGAAAATTAAAGGTAAAACAACAAAACATAAATCCAAGTAAATGAAAGAAACTGAATCTAAAATTATCGAAGTGTAAATGAAAGAAAGTGAATCTAAAATTATCGAAGTGTAAAACAATACATGAATAAGTTTTGCAGAGGGGTATTCCCATGCCCCTTGCTGATTACATATACCAACTTTGAGGTCACATAAAAGGTGGGTAAGGGCAAATTCCTAAACCCATTGTATTGCGATCTCACATGGAAAGAAACCAGAAGACTGAAAACAAGTGAAAAACAGTGTTCACTCTTCTGAACATTTGTTCTTTTCAACTGTAACTAGGTAGATAGACAGAAAGAAAATATAACAAAATCTAGGCTCAGCAAGGCTAAGTCTGAGGGTCAAAGCCATAATGGTGTGTCTAAATCTAAATTCATCTACTCCATTCCACACAGCCAAATTCTGCATAAATATTTGTAAATATGAGAGTGGCAAAATGTTAACTATGCTACAGATAATGTAGAGATTCAAGTCCAGGACATTCTTATGAAAAACACTTGGCATATGACAATGGCGATTAATGCCAAAAAAAAGATGCAATAGCATCTTATGGCAGATATGAACCCAGCTGACTATTATAATTTCTAACACACCTGGAGCATTTCTCCCCGGGCCTCCGCTGAAAACAGGCTCTGTGAAACCTAGTCGGACTTTCCCGGTCAACAAAATGATAAATAAATAAAAAAAAAAATAAATAAATAATGCTTAACCTTGCAACAGCTAGCCAGATGAAGACATTTCTAGATATCTACCTGGAATATGTGCATAATTTGTTTAATACTCCAAACAATTTTGACATGACCTATCCAAGAGCTGATGCTTCCTGCTGGTGAAGTATCAAAAAAGTCTTCTCAAACTTGGCTAGTTATTTTTAGAAGCACCCAAGCTAGCAAGACTGTAAGAAGATCACTATATGGAGTTATTGAAAGATTTGGGCAGAAAACTAGCTTTTAAATCTATCAGTGTATCTGTTGAAATTGGATGGAGATTAGGATTGTGACCAGGACAAATTAATAGGTTCATAGGTTCACAGGAGGTCAGCAGGCTAACAGCTTAAGAGACCTCACAAGCCTAGCCAATATAATTAGATTTTACCTAATATATGATCCCTAGGGACAAGACGATGGCATGGATTTGTACCTATGCCTTGAGTATATTACAGATTGAGCATGTCCATAAGGGGCATAGGCACTTTAGGTATCAATTAGCAATTCCCATCCATTAATCCAAGTTACATTTGAAGAGGTCCAGTGAAGGTTTCTGCTTAATGTGATTAGGAAGCCTATTCCAAACACTAATATCTGTCTTTCCATCATGTTTTGTTTGAGTCACTGACTAAGTTTAGATCACTAGATCAAGTGGAACTCATGTTGTTTGAATTATGGATGTGTAGCAGATCCATCAGGGGTGGATTTGGGAGTGCCTTGTAGGTCAGGCATAGATCACCTCTTTATCGTCAGTAGGATGCAGAGTAAAGGGATATGACATTTAGTCTTTCCACATAGGACATGTTGTTTACATCCTGTATTTTCTTTGTGAGGACTCACTGAGGTTACTTGAGCTACTATAAGTGGCATATCAAGTACATGACAAATGGTACACTATATTCGATTATTAGCCAAATGAGGGCCAAGTACAGCAGGACTATAATTTCCTTGGATCTTACACCATACCTTTACTTATAAATTGGGCCACATAGAAAGACTTCCTCACCACTGTGGACATGTGGCGGTCACATTTCAGGCTACTATCTATCTGTTTACCTAGACTTCTAATCTTTGGACTTATTTTTAGGGATGTGCTATGGATGTCATAATTTGCACAAGTACTTGACATCCTGAAGGGTATGATACTGCATTTTTTTGCATTTAGTTTTAGACCATGGTTCTGGCACCAATCATGTATGTATGTATATATATATATATATATATATATATATATATATATATATACATATACATATATATATACATATATATATATATATATATATACATATATATATATATATATACACATATACATATATATATATATATATATATATATATATATATATATATATATATATATATATATATATATATATATATATATATATATATATATATATATATATATATATATATATATATATATATATATATATATATATATATATATATATATATATATATATATATATATATATATATATATATATATATATATATATATATATATATATATATATATATATATATATATATGTGTATATACATACATACATATATATATATATATATATATATATATATATATATATATATATGGGTCTACTAAGGTTGAAAACTCACTTGACTGAAAATGAAATTACTAGGACCACTTCACTGAAAGCTCACTTCACTGAAAACTCATTTCTTTGAAACTCATTTTGTTGAAAGTCATAAATGACCTTTTCCCCACTGTAGTGCAACCCTGGAGTTAGTATATAAAGAAAGGAGGGGTGTGGGTGGCGTAGCCCCCCACATATTATAAACATTTTAAACTATACACAGTGATACAAGTGCAATTAATAACTGTTTCCAAAAGAGAATATATAACCAAGATATGTGGCTGTGCCCCCCACACCCCCTTACTTTATGTACTAACTCCAGGGTCGCACTACAGTGTGGAAAAGGTCATTTATGACTTTTAATGAAATGAGTTTCAGTCAAGTGAGTTTTCAGTGAAGTGGTCTTTCAGTGAAGTGGTCCTAGTAATTTCATTAGACCCTATATATATATATATATATATATATATATATATATATATATATATATATATATATATATATATATATATATACATATACACATATTTGTATTATGTATTGTGAAGCTTTTCCCTCTGGGCCTCCATTGAAAATGGGATTTGATTTTTGCACAGTTGGACACTCCCAGTAATCAAATGTCAAATAAATAAAATAAATGAACTAGCTTTTTCAGGAGTGCTGAAAATGGTAACATGGAGAAAAAAAAAACAACAGGTGATGAGACAGCAAATAATGCACCAGTTAAAACTTAAGCAGCAGTGACAGAAGTAAAAGAAGAAAACAGTTACAAACTGAGAAGGAGTTTTGTTTTCTATCAGCAGACAATGTAGCAGTTAAACTTATGCAGTAGTGACTACAGGTAAAAAAACACAACAACAAACTAATATTAAAACTGTTTTTTTTAAAAAAGGACAACTGTATGTATAAGAAAAAAACGAGACTGTAATAGACAGAAGAAATGTGGTATTTTATACATAGAGGTACAGAGACGTTTTTGTGACTTAATATTTGAATCTGAGGGACTGATGATGAAAGTTATGGAACTGTGTGCCAAAAAGAAAGACATCTATCCATACTACATTTTTTTTCTGATAGTAACTTAAATGTTGAAAAATATTACTTTGCAGTTTAGAACTGATGAAATGGAAGAAGATGACAATATTAAAAATCCATTCAAGGTTTATGCAAAACTGTGGATAACACTGTGAAAATTACAGATGAGAGAAATGTATGGAATGAAAGGTGGAGGTTGTAAACTGTTTTGAAAGATGAAAAAAATGATAAAATACTTGCCAAGTGTTATTGTTTAGCTAGTCATACAGGAACATTCAGATATTCTGGCTAGCCTGAATATTTTTTTTCTTTTTTTGGTGACTTTACTCATTTAATTAATGATTGTGAGAAGATATTGAGTAAACAGTGTGGGAAGAAAAGGTATACATCAAGAAGGTATGTGTCTGAATGCAGGCTGTGTAAAACAGGGATGGATGAACTATGAAGGCCAAATAATATGTAATGAAAAAAAAGGGGGGGAGAGGAAGAAAGCATAGACGGGGAAGGGCAACAAGAGGCAGAGAGAGGATGAACTAGCTGAAAAAGAAATAGAAGAAAAATATGGAAGGGGAAATTAGGAGAGAGTTTGCAATCAAGGAGAGAGGTCACTTGAAGGGACTGACACTAAGAATTTTTTGAAGTTCCAGCCAGTGAAAAAAATATTGATTCTGAGGATCAAAAATTATTTGCATATAAACCCCAAAAATATTTAATAGGAGAAAGAGTAAAACAAAAAAATGTAAAAGAATTCCCCTAAAGTTAAAAGAAAATAATTTAAAAGTACTTTCAGTAAATGTGAACAGTATTATTAACACTGTAAGGACAGGGGCACTGAAATGGTGTGCTAGGTGTGATATGGATGTTATTATGTTAGAGAAAGTAAGATTTATGAAACGTGAAGAAAAAATGCAAGCAGAAACATTGTTGGGTGGAAATATAATATGGAACTTAGGAAGTAAAAGTTGTTCTGGAGTGGCTTGTGATGTGTAGTAAAACAGTGAAAGTACCAAAATATAACATTGGTAAGGATGGGAAGGTTAACTGTTGTGGATATGAGATGGACATACATCTCAACCTCTTAGTATAAGAAATATGGACAAAGCCTAAAATAATGGGTGGGTGGCAAAAGACCAAAAATAGGGATATATTTTAAATATTGTTCTTATACACTTAGGAAGTTCCTAGAATAACAACATTTGTCTTAGCATGCATTTTCTAAAAGAAATGAAGTCTGGGACTCAAATGTATGGCATTATTTACTTATTTCAATCCTAAATGATTTTCCAGAAAGCCACAAATTTTATGAGCAAAAGGCCAAAAATATGAGGCATGAATCTAAACATTCTGCAAAAATCTGGATAGCTGAGAGGTATGGGAATGGAAAGAACATGTTTATAGAATTATAGCATTGCATGCATATACACCATGCAAGGAAAGAGAAAATGTGTTTCATCAAATATTAGACTGTGTGGTGGTTAACATGAAAATTATACTTGCAAGGACTTTGTGATTAAATGAGAAGACATCAAAAGAAAGGTCAAGATGTAAAAAGATACATGAAGTTATAAAATGTGGTATGTTAGCTAGGTGGAACAAAAGTTAATGGACGTACAGAAGGAAAATACTTGGATCTGAAATTAACATGGATTAAAAAAATGTGGGAATAATACAGAGGTGAATAGAAGGAAGGAAGGATGAGGGATATTAGGAAGAAAATATATATGGTATGAAAAGGAATGAATGTCATGGATTGTTATTGATTGTGAGAGAAATTGTGATTGATGTTATAAGTAAAAGACAGAATGTGAAATTTTTGGTGGGTGAGATTAGTAAGTTATTTGATACTGTAGGACATGATGCTTTGTAGAATGTTTTGGAGAAGGGTGGAACAGGTTATATAATTAGGATGGTATGTATTTTAGCATATCAGAATAATAAGGTGAGAGTGCTAGTGACTGGGCGGATGAGCAGAGATATATGCATGAAGTGTGGTATAAGAAAAGGATGTCCCATGAAAGGAATATTATTGTTTGGATTTGTGATAAATGTGATAGTGAATGAAGTAGCTTATAAAATAAAAGATGCTAGATAGGTGATGCAAAAGGAGGTAGTGATTCTAGAAGTTTTGACATATGTGAATGATATAGATGTAGTTGCTAAGAAAAAACAAGGATGAGGGAGGTGCTTGTCTGAATAAATGTTTAAAGGAAACAGGAATGATCTTGGATAAAAATAAAATCAGGCTTTGGTAATATGGTGAAAATGGGATGTGTTGAATAAAGATAAAAGTAATGGTGTTGGTAATATGGTAAAAACTGCAGGGATATATTTTTCAATGAATGAAGTGCCTTTGCTAGGAATAAAATTTAGAAGAAAATATTTAGTCATGATGCAATAGGAAGGGCTGATAAAAGAAATTAAAAAATATGTAATCTGCAAAAGACGAATAGAATAGTTAGCATTCGTGAAAGATATTTATTTGGTGAATTTGGTACTATTGTGAAAAAAAGGGTATATGCTATATGTTTATATGATCCCAGTAAAATATGAACAGGGAATTGTATATCTGTTTTTTTTTCTATCATATGGGTTTTCAAGATTATACCCATTGAAAACATATATTTTGCATATGAGTGAAGATGAAAGTACATTGAGATTACTAAATCGATTTGTCTATTCTGCTTCTTTAAATTTGATTAGAGTATTAAATGGGTAAATGTAGAGAAGAGAATTTAATGGTGAGACTGTTTAAACATAAGTAAAAAAATATGTGAGGTCTTAATAAGAAAGAGAGCAAAAGAATATGTGAATGAAGACCTTAAAAAATGTCTCGAAACAATACTAACATGGAAAATAAAAATGTTTGTCATACAGAAAACTAAAAGGATGCAGAATAATACTGTAATGAAACAATATTATTATGCATATCCATGGGAAAATTTACCTGAACTGATGAAAGTAAGGAAAAGTAGTATCCTGGGAAAGTACAATGTTAGGACTTCCTATGGAGACTAGTAATGAATACGTCACCAGTAAAGGGGAATATGCACTAAAAAATAAAGCTGAAAAATTATTATTTTGGTGGAGGAAGGGACAGCAGAACATGTTTTCTGAAATGTAAGAGAGTGTTGAAACTCTGGAAAGAGTTGCGTGAAGAAATGTTTTGAGAATATTAATGCTATAAACACTATAAATATGAATATGATTATGTATAGATACAATAAAAACAAAAACAAATATGTGACAAGGCTAGATAAGTTTTTGTGCAATATGAGTTATTTGAAATGAAGAGGGAATAATATTTTGTTTAATTGGAACTAGACATTAGCTGATATGTTGCAAAAAAGTTGGGGAAGATAGATAGAGTGAGGATCACTTATGGAATAATAAAAATTAGGATGTGATAAACATATGAAAAATAGTAAGAAGTGGCCATTAGTCCATATGTGGCTAGAAGTATGTAACTTTCGTAAATTTGTAAATGGTGTTTTGCAGAACAGTAGGGTGAGATTCAGTGTAAGCCATCTCTGAGTACGTCACATGCAGCCCACCACAGCATGTTGCATACATTCTACTTCTCAATCAATATTTTGCTTTTGGGTGATCCCTCCAAAATCAGAAAGGCACACATGGGAATGCATCCCCTCACATGGCCTGCATCCCTTGCATTTATCAAAGATATTTCATGCTGTCATCTGTAAAGCACTATGAAAATAGATGGTAAAGCTGGCTAACAAGCCTTTTTGTGGTCCCCACATCCCTCATGTTCAGATAAGTATTCAGCAGTCTCTAAATTATTTTCATTGCGGTAACAAATTTCTACAGAATGAGGAGCACTACAGTGAACATTGCTGTATTTATCACACACAGTGACAAGGCTCACATCACAGCAATTATAGTAATGAGCTAATCAAAGGTATCTGTTTATGAATCTCAATTTCTGTGCAATCCGTACTGGGCCAAGGCATCACTACTGGGCTTTTACCTGACTGTGCACTTGCATTAAAGACTGCAAAGTACATTACACATGCATAGGTGGGTCACTGAAACTTGCAGTGATGTGAGGGTGTTATATTGTATCATTGGCCCTAAAGATACTATACAGGAATCAAGGAGTGAGATGTGGCTTGTCCATGCTACATGCAATCAGACAATAAAGTCATTCATACCACAAACATAACCTTAGTGCACCAGGCATCTATGCATAATTACAACATGGAATTGTACATGGTCACGCTGCCTTAGTACCCTTCAATGTGTGTCATGTGACACATGTAACATGTGGCAATGCATGTACACTACCATTTTCCTCAAGAATGTGACCTATGAAGTGACCATGGCATTTCCTGATATTACCTCTGCCATGACTGTCAAATGGTAAATGGATGAGTCAAATATTTTTTCTATATTTCATGTACTGGGGTCACTGAGACCACCTGCTGGGGACCTCTCATGAGGATTCCCAGTACAAGGTAGATACCTAGCACTGCTTTGTTGGGGGAGGAGAGTGCAGCCTCAGGCATCACTCAGACTGGTGAGGAGTTCAGGAACCATTATAGTTTCTAGAGAAGAAACCATCTTGACCTTCTTCGCCAAAGGAAAAAAGATGGCATGGAAAATGTTCTAGAGTTCAACAGTGCATACTCATGACAAGTGCAGTAGTATTAACGGCTCAAACAAAGGCAGGGCATTTGATTCACAATATTAGGAGGGTGGGTTTGACATAATGGTTAAGGTCTTCATCTTATGGACAAAGGATACACGGTATGATTCTGAGTTCAGGTTATTGGCTAGGCTTAAAATGGCCTTTCTGAGCAGTTAGCTAGTATAAACCTATGTACTGCCTGTATTATACCTTCCAAGTCCCTGTCAGTGCCAGTACTATCTGGCATACCTTGAGCATGCTTAATAATAACAGCATACTCTGCTATGTACTGGTGGCTGATATATGTCATATTATGTGACAGGCAAGCATTGTATGGGGTTCCAGTTCAGGGCATTGTTTTGTTTTGGTAGCTGTGCTTGTTTCCCAGTGGCATGGACAAAATGTCACTGTGCATGCATGTTTCTGGTAGGTCATATGCCAGCTCCTTGCATGTCACCTGGCTATTCACCGGTGCTCTAGAGACATACAAATCTATTTCTTATCATCCTTGTGGTCATTCATTCACCTATTGCACCACGTGTACTGCTCTACTGACATACAGACAGGAAAACATTTTAGAAAGCACGTCATCCTCCTCTTTGGGGCAAACTGACTTTAACAGTACTCTTTAATGTGGAAATTCCTGCCATTGCCTTAAAACTTTGACTCCTCCAGGTACTTTTATGCCTGCCAGTAATACACAGTATTGTTATTGCTTTTCTCTGTCATGCCTCTCTCTGTATTGCTATCTTTCTTTTATATTTATTTGCTGTTTTTGTCTGTCTGTCTGCATTTATGTTACTATTTAATGCAATGCCAGCCACTGCTGGGGCTGTGATGTGGTAGCAGTCACTTCAATGTCAGTTTGTCCTGCTATAGTCTGATGGGTCTTCAGCTGACTTCAGGCCTTTATCTTTGCGGGATGATGAATGTCATCCAATGGGAGGTGACCTGGTGGGTTCTGTGATGGATTTTAGTGGTCTGGTGGCCTGTCACCAGTGGAAAGTTTCAGCTGTCCATGTAGGAAAGCCATTAGTATGTAAAAATATGTAATCCAGCAGAACTGGATCATATGATCACAGCACTGGTAGACAGGTAGCATGACACCACATTGGATACTAGCATGTGTTTATGTGGCTGAGACATTTGTACAGATGCTTGGTCCTGCTCATCAGTCCAACAGAGGCTGGGCCCAGTGAGGAGGACAGTCACAGAATGTTCTGTCTTTTGAGTGGGTGTAGTACTAGGCAGTGTGAACATCAACTGTCATCCCAATGCATCCCACATCATGGTTTTCCTTTCCTTGTGTTTCACTTTCCCATTATGTTGTGCAATCCTTTTTATCACCAGTTTTTCCTCTTTCTGTTTGTCTGTCTTTCCTTTGTGTTGTCATTTAATGTCAGCACATCCCATGATTTTTTTTTTCTCTTTTTTGTTTGCCTGCTCCTGCTGCCATCACTATCACCTGTTTTCTACCCACATTTTCACTTGTTATCTGCTCTCTCAGTGGTGTATCAGTGGTGTATCATTGTGAGTATAAACATGAATCAGCCCAAGTATGCTACATGCTTACCATTGAGTTCTTCCAGTCATGTGATAGCGATAATGTGTCTGTCATTAAGGAATGATTTTCCTTTTGAAATCTGTTGTTTATTTACCAGCATATTCCATTATTTTAATTCAGAATCCAAAAACTGCCTTCAAACCTCCACAGGTGAATAATCAACAAATAAAAATAGTATACCAGTACAAGAATACTTCAAAAGCAAACCAACAAAACTGTGCAAAATCAAAACTGAAAAATAATATTCCAGAGTGGTGAGTTTATTAGGAGTTTTTTTCATCTATGCCAATGCTAGACTTCTTCAGAACTAAAAAAAACTGAACACAAATCCATCAGATTAATAGCAGCAGCAAATTCCTTAATTAATTAAACTTTGCTGAAAACAAAAATATATACAATGCAATAGAAACCCAACTGAACACAAATCCATCAGATTAATAGCAGCAGCAAATTCCTTAATTAATTAAACTTTGCTGAAAACAAAAATATATACAATGCAATAGAAACCCAATTTCACCACCATGAACTCAACGTAACAACTGTGTTATTTTAAAAACCTTAAATTTTAACTATTAATTTTTGAGGATAATAACTTTAATTTACTATGAATACTTATTGCCTCATTTATTCCTGGAAATACAGATGCATTTAATCACAACTGCTGATAAGTTTCCTTCAGTTCTAAATCAGTAATTAAATCACCTCCTCTTAAAGATAAATGCACTGAGTTATGGCAAAGAGAAACTTTTTGAAGTCAGGAAATGCAACAGAATGTATATATAATGCATTATTCTATTTAGTCATTGAAATGTTTCCTTATGCATGTCCTTAAACTTCTAATAGTCTTGCCAATATAAAAAAAGAAACTTGTGACAATTAGCTAAATAAACCACTCCACAAGAATTACATGTAAAATGACCTTTCGTATAAATGGTTTTATCATAACCTTTAATATAAACGCCATTATTGTTACTAATGCATCTACAAAACATGCAGAAACCACAAGAATACTCTCCCTCGATATTTTTCGTATACACAATGTTCACATAAATACTGTTACCAATATTCAACAGGTGCTTAATGTTTTTTGACCTTCAGTATGTAAATGTAGGAGCTTCCCCAAAAATACTTTTCAGTTCATCACAATGTGCTAAAACTTTTCAGTTTTCAGTTATAATTTTATGTATAATGCTGCTGTCCCTACCATAATCCAATACAAATTAACTGGTTTTATTAATGAGACATACATCCGCAATTCCACGCAATGTCGTAAACATTAATTTAGAGCCTAAAATAGGGGCAAACTTGTTACCTTGTTGTTGCTTCACAGTATCTAACACGTTAATTACAAAATTGCAGGAATAACCTGGATGAATATAATCTTTTCAAAATCTCACATTCCATAAAAAATATCATCATGACTAATAAGCCTTGATGCTAGCTGTCCTTTAACAATGTTTTTCTTGACTGAAGTGGTGGTAAGAAACCTGGGCATAGAGGCTGACAGCAACCTTATCTTTGATCACCATGTCTCCACAGTGGTAAGAAGGGCATTCTGTATTGCTCATCTCATTTGTAAGGACATTGCCTCCACAAAAAAGAAGTTATAACCTCCCTGTACTCTTCTGTCAGTAGGCCTTTAACTGAGTACAATGCCCCTTTTGTTACCTTTCCAAGCACCTGCAGCAATTGGAGAGACCACAAAGGTTTCTTAAAAGGAAAATTCAAGGTCTTTAGCATCTGTCCTATTAGGAGCATCTGAAATCACTGTCACTCTAGTGTGTTTCATACAGAATACTCAGAGGTGATCTTTGCCTTGCATATAAGGCAATTTTTGACCTTGCTTTATTGGAAATGCTACATATCCATAAGTCGAATGATAAACAGATTACTCATTGTAAAGTCCTTAACCTGGTGTCATTAATAGAACCTGCTAGAGGGACAGATTTGTCTCCCAGAGTATACCATACCTTTGGAACAGACTCCCGCTTCATGTCAAACAAAACACCTCATTAGCCCTCTTCCAACTCAATCTGTACAATTGGATAGGTAACCGTAAATTCACCGGGGGGTTCCACCTGTGCCCCTCATGGACAGGGGTGATAGGTGCTGATCGTGGAAATAACAGTAAAATTTGGCTAGGCTTAAAAGGGCCGTAGGGTCATTAGCCTAGTTACCTCCTATGATCCTATGATTAAACCTGAATGTGCACTGTTATGATGTAAAAATGGCACTTCTTTCCTACATAACTTTGATGTGTATCTATTAGAAACATCATCTTTAGTAATAGTTACATCTAAATAATTAACAAACTAGCTATTATAACTAAATGTAAATTTTATAAAGGAGGTAGTACTATTTAAATAATTCATAAATACATGCAAAATGTCAACTGAGCCAGTCCACATTAAAAAAACCCTCTATATATCAACAATAAAAATATGCAACTTACAATAACAAGAACTATACAAATACTGTTGTTCCCTGTCATTTATGATAATATTTATATAACTAGGTGCCATAATGGCTCCCATAGCTATTCCCGCTACTTGTTTGTAATATTTTGTATTAAACATAAAGAAGTTATTAGACAATATGAGATCCAAAATGCTACTATAAGTGTTCAACTGTCCTGCAGAATATTATGCAGGTCATTCCAAAACATCTCAAAAACCTCCTGATGTGCAATAACTGTTTACAAATTTACTATATTAGCTGTAACCAAAATAATAGTATCATTAAATGGTACCTTATCAATATTCATTAAAAATGCCATCATCTCATTATACTTCATACACTGACTGTAAAAATGAACCCTAAATCCTTTAATTGTCTCTCCTCTGCATAACAAAAAAAAAATGCTCTGCAATGAAACTATCTCCTAAATAACTTTCTCCAATTGTGTTTTATGAAACTATTATAAATAACTTTCCCCAAATGCTTTTATTATTATTGTAACTAATTTTGAACAAATGGGCATATTTCTTTTACCTGTATTTCTGAAACGTATCTATTATAACTTATGTACTATGGACTTGTGTATACTACTTACTGTTATATTCTATTGTGTATTCTCATGGTATTATAACTTATGTACTATGGATTTGTGTATACTACTTATTGTTATATTCTGTTGTGCATTCTCATGGTATTATAACTTATGTACTATGGACTTGTGTATACTACTTATTGTTATATTCTGTTGTGTATTCTCATGGTATTATAACTTATGTACTATGGATTTGTGTATACTACTTATTGTTATATTCTGTTGTGTATTCTCATTGCGCTTTTCTCCCCCGGCCTCCACTGAAAAAGGGCACTTGCTCAGTCGGACTATCCTAGTCAACAAATGTGAAATAAATAATAAATAAATGAGCCTTTACTGTAAGAGAACAAAGTACCCGTTATGTCCTTAATGGACTTTTCAATGTAAAAGCCAGTGGTTCTGTTTTCAGTCCATTAGCAGCAATGACTATATGGCAAAACAGGATACTCAACTTTCATAAATGTAAACAATATGGTATACATTCCTTACTTAGTTCACTGGAATTGTGCTGATCATTTCCTATTATATTAATGCTCTCCTTCTGGCATCATTATACTATCTCAATCATACTATGTTGTCATTTTGCAGTCGCATAACAAGTGTTTCCGAACCCCAAAGAGTATTACATTTACATGACTGTTGGTCTGACTGGTTTTCTTTTCATTTGCTGTTGTTTATGGGAATAACTGGTCAAGGAAAGTGCAGTGGTGCAGCAGCAGCATTGTCTCCTCACAGCAAGAGGTTTTCAAGTTTGATTCTCAGCTGGAGTGCCTTCTGTGCAGGGTCTGCATGTCCTCCTTGCGTTTGTGTGGGTTTTCTCCAGGTGCTCTGGTTTCCTCCCACATTTCAAAGACAATGAATCTGAAGCATTTCTCCCCAGACCTCCCCTGAAAACTGGCTTTGTTCCAAGTCAGACTTTCCCACTAAATAAAAAAAAGATTCAATTAGTTTTATACCTTAGTTTGCAGCTGTATTTTAGAAAGTTTCAAATGTGAAACATCAAACATGAAAATGCAGATTTATGTTTTCCTACTTAGCATATACTGACTTAGATATGAACAGGACATACTTTCACCTGCACTATGGAATACTATAGCTAAAGTTTGGCTGCATGGAGGAATATGTATTCATTCTTGTTTGCATACAAAAAACAACAGGTAGAGCAAGTTAAGTATAACAAAACATTGTGGTGGGTTTTACGGTATGAAGGTTTATATCTAGTGAAAATCAATTCAGTAAATAATAAATGCGTTTATGAAAGTATATCACTTCTACTGTTTCAGGCCCTAGCAAAAAAAAAAAATAAGCCACCTCTCATTTTCATAATTATTTACAGCTGAAAAGGAAACAATGAAGGGCAGTATTTCTTTCTGCATGAGAGGACAGCTTTTTAAATTAGTGAAGGATAAGTGAGAAAGAACAGGCACACATGATTTAATGACTGGAAGTGGTGTGAAAAATTAGTGGAGAGTAAATAATGAGTTAAAAGAATACAGTGATTTTGGTGCACATTAAAAGCATTCTTTTAATTAATAAGACTTTATAGCTATAAAAAATATATACAAAAAATATGAAAAAGAAACATCAAGGGCAAGTGTAACAGAAATACTATTTTCAAATCCGATAACAGAGAAGCAGTTGCGGATAATACTTAATTTTATGAATAGTATTTTAAGTATTCAATGTCAGCAGAGAGCAACCATCTAAACATCTGAAATTTGACGTGGAGTCTCATAACATTTTATCAAATTGCAATGTCTTCTTCTGAGTGCTTGTTCTTGTCACTTATGTGCTTACTATAAAAGGTAAAAGTAAATAAAATAAAATAATTAAATAAATAAATACTCCTGTTTCCCATCTTTTTTGGCAGACTAGGCATGCTTATGTATTTTCTGCAAGTGTGTGTGTGTGTGTGTGTGTGTGTGTGTGTGTGTGTGTGTGTGTGTGTGTGTGTGTGTGTGTGTGTGTGTGTGTGTGTGTGTGTGTGTGTGTGTGTGTGTGTGTGTGTGTGTATAGGTGTGTGTGTGTGTATCTATATCTATATCTATATCTATATCTATATCTATATCTATATCTATATCTAGGTCTCCTTCACAAGCTTGAGTTTTCAGAAAGTTGAAATTCATATTGTTGAGACCATATGATCGACTTTCTGAAAACACAAAGCTTTTGAATGGAGATCGCAGTACAGTGAGGATCGGGCAACTTACCCTTTTCCCCACTGTAGTGTGATCTTGGAGTTAGTATATATAATATGCAGGGGGTGTGGGTGGTGCAGCCCCTCACATGGGGGCTGCAGAGGTGCTTGCCCCATGCAAAAAATGTAGAAAAAAGGTAGATTGTTGTTTTCTGAATTTTGAGTTTTTGAAAAGTCTTTCACCTTTCTGAAAAACTCAAGGTTCTGAATAGGATCCCCATATCTATATCCATGTCTATATCTATATTTATATATATATCTAGACCTATATCTATATCTATATCTATATCTATATCTATATCTATATCTATATCTGTATCTATATCTATGTCTATATGTCTGCACACATGTAGGTGTTTTGTGAAATTTGTCCCAGAAACTCACCAACAACAATCAAATAGTAACTCCAATGTTACACAGCCTTGGGGAGAAAGAAAATATTTTTCCTTTTAAGACTAAAACTCATTGGAGATAGAACATCCAAAATGCAGAAGTATGTGTAGCAGGGTGCAGTTAGCTCATTCATAGGGCTGGCATGGGGCTTGAACACTGACAACGCAGATGCCATTTTCAGTTTTAGGTGTGGGGGTTAAATTCAACTTTACAGCATCCAGTTTTAGCCATTTCAGCCCTTTGATACATTTGGGTTTGTATTTATCAGTAAGGTCTATTTGTTTGTAATTAATACATACTTCTGATAGTAAAACAAAATGGACATCTAAAATAGTAAAACAAAATGGACATCTAAAAATAACAATAAACGGACTTTTCACCTATGTAGTAACTAGTAATTTTTAGAAATAATACAAGAGCATGGACGCACAGCTACATGACAGATAAAACTTTTCAAATTGATCACAATAATTCATTCTGTACTATGCAACAATAAACAGAGGAGACCTCCAAGGCTCCATATTTGGACCGCACCCAGCTGTCTGTCTGTGTCAAGAATCTTCCACTTAATTATCCACATCTCATCTGTGTCATATACATGGATGATATTCATCTCCTTATTAGTTTAGCAAAACGCATTCTAACCTACAGACTAAATTACAAAACAATTTCACAGACCTCCGTGATGGTCACGTGATAATAAACTCCTAATCGATCCCCTCACTCCCCTCTTCGGAACTACTAAGAAAATGGCTTCAACCCCCTCTCCCCTTCTAGTGAAGGACAACAAGTAACACTGTTACCAAGGTCTCATGGCAAAAATATCTTGGACTGAAACTCAGCCCATCATTCTCTTTTGCCACTTACCCCAATACAATCAATAAGGTTTTGATGCAGCTGTAGCTCTGCTATGGATTCACTCACCATCTTTCACTGATTACACAGTCGGCCATTGTCAAAAATGTTTGACTTCCAAAACTTGAAAGTGGTTTGCCATTATTGCATCTGCATTCATCTTGCAATACTCCACAATCACAAAATCACATAAATCTAACTTTTAAGATGATTTTTTTCTGGCAGATCATCTTGTACACCACTGCACCCTACTTAATGACATCAAAGGGCTATTAATAAGCAGTAGGTCCATCTTTCCTCTCAACAGTCTACTGCACTTTACAAAATCTTAAACTTGTGTTACTGCCTACCTCTGAAAACCACATTAATACTATGCACCAAAATTACATTATAAGAAGCTCCCAAAATGATAACTTTCCCCTCACCTGTCCACTCTTCAACAATTTTGTTGGAGAAGGATCATGTACTAGACTAAATTCTGCCATTTGGAATCACCTCTCCACAGAAGTTGAAAAACAAGATATGAGACCTTTTTTAAATATGCTCTCAAAGGCCATATCCTTAAGATATCCCAGTGCCTCTGTCTTCATGAAAATGATTAATATCAGGTATCAGTTCAAGCTATTAGTATAGAACATATGATTTGTACCTGAATCTTTAAATGTTGCTTTAAATATTATCTAATATTTCCATATTCTACATACGTACATAACTTTTGCTTTTAACTTTTGCTTTTTGCCAAGCTATTTGTACTTGTTGATAACTCTTCTTTATTGCCATTATACTAGTTTTGAGCACTTGAAGAGGCTTTTCCCTTCTCGGATGGCACTCACACCAGCAAGAAATAGAAAAAACTATGGGATGCTATCTATAACACTGCAATTATCTATCATTGGGAAGAAGACA
>NC_056737.1:1454888044-1454918044 GCF_019279795.1 Protopterus annectens
ATAAAATATATTTTTATCAATCAAAATATGTATTTGTTTTGACTGTATAAAACAAGTCTGTCATTGCTAATCAAGTATTTATCAATGGCAGATAAGTTGATGTCAATGTAAAGAGCTAGTCTTAAGAATGGGTTTAATAGGCAACCATTTCAAGTCTGTCTTTGCAATGAAATCATGACTTCATTAGTATCTTTAGTAATTAATCACCAACAATTTAAAAAAAGACAACAGTGCAGCAATGTGGGATTTTATCTAGTTACCTAACATACCTATAAATTAAACTTTGCTTGCTGTTTACAAATTTATTTAATTTCTCTGACTTTCCTTAGTGACTGGCTGGTGCTCAGTGTACTTTTTTTCCTTTACTTATCAGACAAAAGAAGTACCACGATCAAGAATTCTGCTCAGCAGCCTAACAAAATGGATCACTTATTACAAATTGTCCTTCTAATCTCATGGGCATCTTTACTAAAAGTTAACATCATGGCTTTCAGTTTCTCTTTCCTTTGGTAACTCCAGGGACTTCTGAAATCATTTAAAAACTTCACTGTGGTTCATAGAAGGAGTGTCCTCCTTAGGTCCTTAATATGAACTAATATAGATCTGATAGTCCCACATTCACACCCCTTCTCAAGAAAATCTCTGTCTGGATTCTGGCCTTTCTTTTGTTTTCAAAAAGCAAAGAATATTAGATCTTATTTAGAAGGGAAGATAAACAAGGACAGTGTAATGAGGCTTGGTACCTCTAAGTGTGGGGCCCCCTTTCTGTAGCTTTTATGAGTTCATGAGTTGCAGAGATTTTTTCACCTGCCCTAGTATAGGTAAGAACTGCAACAGTAAGGTGACTAAAAAATGTAACAGTGAAAAAAATTCTTTATAGAGTCCAGGGCTGCAAGTGTCAAGTTTTTTTTTTTTTTTTTAACATGGGGAAGACTATTTCTAAGTTTAAAATGAAGATAGCCAAACACATGCCTGACATTAGAAACAGACAAAACAATAATTCTCTTGTAAAGCACAGCATTGAATCCCCAGGTTATTGAAGGGGGGGGGGGGTAAGTTCTTGAAGAGAAAGAAGGAGATGGAATGGCAAATTTGTCTTACCCCCTACAACCCACCTAGACTTAATTCTTCTTGTTCTAGTTTTAACATATGTTTCCTCCTTTCTTTACTTTTCTAGAACATATTTTATGCCTGTATTTTTGAAAGGTTCTTCCTGAATTTTTTTTACATTTTTTTCATACATTTTATTGATTGGTTTTTACCCTCTATTTAGTGTATGATTGAACTTATGAATGCACAGTTTTAACAGTGATCTGATGAAGCCCTATGAATGAAAGTGAATTTCTTTTTTTTTGTCTGTTTTTAATAGACCTGTGATTTTTCATTCTGACTGTATTTTTATCTGTGATGTTTCTTTATATTTACTATTTTCCAAGGTTGCTACAGTGGGTGCCATTTTCTTGATTTACTTGCCTGTTGTCAAACATGCATGAACACATACACACACACACACACATACACAAAAGCACACACTCTTCTTTACTTCAACTCTCTCTCTCTCTCTGCCTGTCTGCCTGTCAGCCTCTCTGTCTCTCTCTTCCTCTCTCTCTCTCTCTCTCTCTCTCTCTCTCTTGCTCTCTCTCTCTCTCTCTCTCTCTCTCTCTCTCTCTCTCTCTCTCTCTCTCTCTCTCTCTCTCTCTCTCTCTCTCTCTCTCTCTCTCGCTCTCTCTCTCTCTCTCTCTCTCTCTCTCTCTCTCTCTCACTCTCACTTTTTAGTTTACTTCTCCTTTTTGAAGGTTCTTGTTGTCACTTTGATAATTAACAGCCTTTAGTGAAGGGAGTTTCATGACACCTTGTTCCTGTGGGTTAAGCTGTTATTGAATAGTTGATCTGATGAAATCCAAATGGTGGACAAAAGTGTTTATCATACATTAAAGCTGAGTAATTCCACTGAGCTTGTTTTTACAGTATTTTCAAAGAAGATGAAGTAGAATCTGAATTTTGGACCGCTTAATATTGTAATGTTTAAGAGTTTTTATTTTTCATTTCTCACAAATAACAAGGACATAAAGTCAGCCCTCTACCTGAGCACTGTGGACAGCTATCTCCTGACATCTTTGTTGTGGTTTTTGTACTTATTGTTCCTATGACACACTTTTTGTGATACACAAGGTTCCTGGATGTGAGGCAGATTTTCCAAAGCCATGGTGATCTGTGTCATTTTATATATGTTCTTTAGAAGTCAGACCATTACTGTGAGGTTTGTGTTGTACCTAGCATGTCCAGGTAAACAAGTTTATACTGCCTTATTTCATAGAAGCTTCAGCCAGAATCAGTAAACGCATGCAGCTGCATGTTTGTGAGGGTGCAGTTAACCCTTCTTTGTATGCATTGGAGACTGTATTTTTCTGAAGAGATCATGGTATATAATAAGTTTAGGGGAAATGGGTTAAGAAAGATGCATTGCTTGTAACATACATTTACCTGAAAGTCCAAAATGTAGAGTAATTTGTTGACTGACATGATGGTGCAACTTATTGGGATGATTACATAATTCATGTTGACAAGTTAGATCTGACAAGCTGGAGCTTTAAGGCTTAGAAAACATTTGCAAAAATGAGTACCTTTGTAATCACATGCAGCTAATGCAAAACTATATGCTCTAAAATGATTCATTTTATTTTGGTTAGATAAAGCTTAAGCAACATGGCTAGAAATGATGTCTTTGAGACATCAGTAGTTCATCATAGAAATAAAATACAGATATGAGGAATCCCTCATGAAAACTAGATAAATAACAATGTCCTCTTAATATTATTTACATATTATACTATTTTATTGTTATAGTATGAAATGCATTCTGAAGTTATAGATAGCCTAAGATATCTTAGCCGTTCCTCATAATTAGATCTATGTTCAAAGATGTACCTTGGACATTGGAAAAATGTAGTGAGAGGAATAGTGAATATATGGAAGGGGAAAAAGTTATGCCAGGATGGAAAAAGGATTACCCATCAAAAGAATTTCATTAGTAGCCTTTTTCCAAAAATGGCAAGGTCGTTTTTATTTTTATTTTCTCTAAATAAGAATAAGAATGACTTTGAAAGTTTCTTTTGAATTTTAAAGGGATGCATGCTCAGTACTAGTTAAACACCTAGTTCTGTGCTAAGGTTGTTTCTCCTTTGCTCATGGGTGCTCGCACACAAGACTGTACATGTCAATAAAATGACTGATGATGATGATTGTAAATAGGTCATCTAGCACTCTTTCAAAGCACATTTTGATTGAATGTAAGTATTTGAGATTAGCTATGAAAAAAAATCTCCAAATATCATAATTTTCTGTGCTATGCAAGATTATTTATGATACTGCTGTAAAGATCACTGTTTCCAGTATGTCCTCAAAATCATATGAAAACTTATAGAGCACTGTACCTTGGGGAACAGTACACATTTGTGAATTTGGGTTGTCTATGTTAAAAAACATTGTTTTCTACTAATAACATTTGTTCAAGAAACAGGGATAGATGTCGTTCCTTTTTCAAAATACATCAATTTAGAAAATTAGACTTCTATCTTTTATATATGTATATATATATATATATATATATATATATATATATATATATATACACATATATAGACAGAGAGAGAGAGAGATATTCATAGACATTTATCTAACTGTGTATGTATATACAGATATATATATATATATATATATATATATATATATATATATATATATATATATATATATATATATGGGTGTGTGTGTGTATGTAGCTAGATATATAGATAGATATCTATATATTGGGTCTTCGATTTCTTTCCAAAGGAAAGAAATCGGTTGGCTGTTCTTTTTAATTTGCCCTTTTCCCGACTGAAGTGCGATCTTGGAGTTAATATATTTAGTTAGGGGGTGTGTGGGTGGCACAGCCCCCCACTTTAATAGTGTTTGTTGTAATGCGGTGTGTGTGTGTTTGGGATACCGATTTATTTCCCTTGGAAAGAAATCGATGATTTGAGGGTTTGATTTTGTGCCATTTCGAGAACTAGGGTTCGATCAAAGGTAAGTCAACATTTTAATGCTTTGTTTATATAATATAGACCCTATATATCTATCTATACATGCATGTGTATGTAAGTATGAGTGTGCCATGAAATATTTAACACTCATAAGAGTGATCATAAAACGAGTGAATATTTTAGATCAAATCTAAAATGATAGAAATATGTATCCAGGCAGTAATCTGGCCTCTGACCAACATGTAGCCAAGATAGTAAAAGAAATCATTCTAGATTGTCCAGCTTATAATTAAGGACATAGCATCCAGGTCCATGAAAATCATAGTGCCACTTTATTTAGCCCTTATCAGACTCACCTTTGAGTATAATGCCCCTCCGGTACGTACCTCACCTGACATATGCAACAGTTGGAAAGGCCACAAAGGTTCATTAAAGCCCTTTCTCTATACTTCTACAGGTTACTGAAATGCTTTCTATGGCTGACATGCAATGATCCTTGGATCCAGCTCTAATGGACCTTTTACACAAACAGAAAATTAAAAGCATCATAACCACTAGGTCTAAGAATTTAAATTATGCTTGTGGGATAAATAAGACATGTTGGCAAGATAGATATGTCTCAGAGGATCCCATGCTCTGGAACAGGCTCCTTATTCATGTAAAATAGAGTCCATCCGTAACCTTATTTAAGTATAAGCTTGACTGATGAATGGGAAATAGGCAATTCATTCTGGATCTGGTCCCCCATGTCTCTGATAGACAGAGGCAGAAAGTAATGCCCAAACTAATATATCCCTCTCCCACATAACCTCCGGACACTTCCTAACTAACCCACCCCTCCTAATAAATGATCATGATGCATAGGTTCACAATTGGGTTGGACTGCATGGCTAGTCTTATAAAGGTCTTGGTTGTTATTAGCCTAGTATGTAACTACGAACCTATGAACCTCGAGATATCTGGAAGTTGTAATTGTAGCTTCCTGTTTTGAAAGAAAGTTGTACTAACCCAGTCAAGATTTTAAAGAACAGATATCACATTGTCAACAAAGGTCTATATGGAGAAAGCTATATTTTTCCCAGTGATAGCATATGGCTAAGAGAACTATATGTCAGAAAATCAATGATCTTGAGCTGTAGTTTTGGGGGGAAAAATTGAAGATTCTGTGGAGGGAAAGAAGATTGAGTTACTATAGTCTTCATTAAATAAATTCAGGGTGTTCACTAGAAGGCTTGAAAGTAAAATGTCATCTCAGATACTTTGACCACACAGTGTGAAGACAGGATTCTAGAGAAGATATTGATTCTGGGAAAGACTGAAGACAAGAAAAAAACTGAGATGAGTGAAAAGAATTAATGAAGTAATGGATATAAATTTCTAAGGACTTAAGTAATTCTTGATAGGCCTGTTGCTCGAAAGTCCTTCAGGTTACAAAGTTTAGCATTCAACTAAATGATTAAGTAACAATAACTCCTCACTAGAGGACAAAAGCATCATCGATCTATCAACATTCTAGAAAGTTCTGACCTGTTGTACTGAGGGATAAAGCCTTATTATGACCTAGATAACCAAATATGACTGGTCACTTCAGTGCTGGAAGAACCAGATGGGGGAGGGTAGAAGTGAACAGTTAATGCTAGCTTGCCCATCCTGGGCTGAATGGCAGCTCATTTGACCAATAACTACATGCAAGCACAGGCTTGCAAGTAATGGTTACAGACACAGAGAAATGCTGAAAGCTTGGTTGTGCCACACCACTGCCACACCGATGATGGTAGCCCTCATTAGCATGTATTTGGAAGCCCACAGGCATTATGGAGGGAAAGGGAGGGCCTTCCATAGTGACACACATGCTACTGGATGAATAAAGAAACGTCCTCATTTATGAAAATGTTCTGCTCTGATTCAAATTCTATTAATTCAGGACCCAGTGTCTGTGTCTAGGGCATGTTATCTGGCATCTATATCACATTATTGAAATTTTACTACATCGAATCACTAAAGGTCGGCCTCTAGTGATCGATGTAGTAAAACATTGAATAACATTAAAAGAAAAACAAACAAACAAACATAAAAACTAACTAGCGTAGGCAGGGGGGCAAGCCCCCCTGCACCCCCCTACTTAAATATTCCCAACTCCAAGACCGCACTACATTGAGGTAAATGGAAATCTCCCCCTACAGATATTTCCGTTTACCTGCACGATGTTCTGCACTTTCGATGTTGTGCTGCCAACAATATCAGCTTCGATATTGTCAGCTTTCGACATCATGAAGTAGACCCATTATCTGAAGGCCAAGAAGCTAGTTAATGACTAGTTAAAATCTCAGCCACATCCCTTAACTCCTGACTATTCAAATACTGTACCAGATATCTGTTCATTCTAAGGAGTCTTCTCTTCCTCAGTCTCCACCCAATACATCAGATGCCTTAGTAAATTATTTTTTTTTCCCCATGAATAAGGTCAGAGCCCTTGAAAAATGAGCATGGTCTAACAACTCTAACCTGACTTCACCTTCATCAATACCAAGAGCATATAAACATTGAATAAGGTGGAATTAACTCAAAGGTACTGCCCCATTAACTCCTACAAACCTATCTGTCTATCTTCCAGGGTACATCCACCTAAAAGTTATAATATTTTCCTACATGAAAGGCAACAATACCACACTTCTATGGGGTAAACATGGTGAAAAACTTCAGTTTCTGAATACAACCTAACCAATTTGTCATGCTATGGCAAGTCAAGATGAATTTCTTGTATTGCAATTACATCCTCTTAACCATTTTTTAACCACTCACATTCCATCATATACACCTCTTCCATCACAAGTATAAATCTGTCATCCACGCTGATATATCTAAGTAACCAATAAACGGCTGCCCTCCCAGTGCCTCACAGCAGTGCTATGCTGTTCCCCTCTCTGTTATACTCCTTTGCAGAACCAATGACACTTCTCCTACAGAGATCCCAGTACAGCCAGCCAAACAGTGCACCTTTACTTAGTATATATAACCTGCCAAGCAACATCACTGATAAACCAAGTCCCTCAGAATAAATGAAGCCATTAACCAACAAAACACAACAGAAAACATAATCATTATACACAAACAAATTATTTAAAAAAATTACAAAGTTTGTGAGAACATCCCCCAGACAGTCATGCAATAATTTATTTAACATTTGTTTACTGAGAAAGTCTGATTGGGACAGAGCCCATTTTTAGCTGAGGTACGGGACGAAACATTCCAGATGCAAGTCTTTGGAACATGGAAGAAAACCAGAGCACCTGGAAGAAACCAATGCAAATGCAGGGAGGGCATGCAGACTCTACACAGAAGGCACTCCAGCTAAAAATTGAACAGGAGAACCTCTTCCTGTGAGGCAACAACGCTAACTACACCACTGCATTGCCCAATTACTGCCCAAAGTCAGACAATAATCTGCTAGTTTTGACACAAAAAAATTACCATCTCTTATACAGACTCTTGGCACTCATCTTATGAATATTGATAAAAATTAACATGTCTTGTACACTGTGATTCAGTTCTTTTAAGGCCAATGAATAACAAACCATACACAATCAACTAAGCACTTTCATCTAGTAAATGACTCAAAGACTGCATCAGAGTTAATGAAATATGAGATCATTGGTGCTTATAAATGAACAGCTCACCAACGGTAAGAAAAATACAATAATAACATCAATAAACTTAAATTCATTGTCCAAAAATGTAAAATAAAATATAAAAGCATTCTTTAAATATTTTAACTTGTGTAAATGTTAAAAAATGAATGCAGAATGTAAACAATGAGACAAAGATTAAACGACAGGACAATAAAACTTGCAAACTGAAGACAATAGTAATGCTGTGACCAATAAAAGAGGCTAAACAATAATTGTGAATATCAAAATATAAGACATAAACTACAGGTAAACTATTCACAAACAATGCACTCTCCTCTTTAACACACATGCCGATGACAAAGCCTCATTTATTCCTGGTGCTACTGAGACATTAAGCTTCAGTTGCCAGGTAAATTCCTTAAACTCTAACATTAGCTCTATATCACCCTTAAAGGGTTCCACAACAACACAATCAAGAACAAAAAATACAAATTTATTGAAATTGGAGCATACAGTGGTGTGCCTGTACAATGTACAAATAGCATTAGTGATCACTCTCCTGCATTCATAATATGTAAGCCCACCTCCATACCAAATGTACACCATTATAGATACACCAGAGATCTATCCCCAATCTCCCCAAACACCTTCAATGACATCCTTTGGAATACTAACTGGACCCCACTAAAATATCTCCCACTCAATGAAGTTGTAGAATTCAGTCCTACATTTTCTGGATGTTAGGATCTCAGGATCCCAAATAGCCTTGCCCCACTGCGGTTAAAAAGAATCAAGGCAAAGCATGCTATCTGACTTACAAAGACTACAAAGCAAGTTATGTCTTCTAGGGACAAAGCCTGGAAAGCCTGGCAAAAAAAAAAAATCACTATCCAACCTCACTCTTTATAAACAACTCCGCAATCAAGCTAAATGACTAGTTATCAAAAATAAAAAAGAATACTTCCAGGCTATCCAAAAGCAACATAGACTAAACCCCAAAAACTTCCAGGGAGCAATCAACTCCTTTCTCCACCCTGGAACTAACAACAACCTATGTCCAAACCCTGAAAAAACACCCTCTGAGATAGCCTCCCTGTTTAACACACTTCATCGACACCTTCAAAAAATTTACTGCCACCTTCCCGCCTATAATAACTGACCCACCAGGAACTTCACTTGTACATTCCTCTTCTAATCCTCTACCTGCTTTCACTCTAACACCCATACCCACCCCCACAATCAAAAAACTTCTTCACAAACTTAAACCCAGCACCAACACCCCTGACAACTTACCCGCAGAATACTTACAACTCTCAGCCTCCTCCATTGCATATCCTATCAACATCCTTCTCAACCAGTCCATTCAGGAATCCTACATACTTGATAGCTGGAAAAAAGCATATATCCTTCCACTTCATAAAGGTGGCAATAACTCTGACATCTCAAACTTCCGTCCCATCTCCATCCTCTCCCCAATTTCCAAAATACTTGAGAAATGTATTCATACTCAACTCCTCAGCCACCTGACCCAACACAAAATCCTATCCCCCACTCAACATGGCTTTAGGCCCAGACATAGTGTTAACACGGCCCTCATTTCCTTCCTAGACACAGTAAACAGAGCTCAAGATACTGGTTCATTAGTTTGAGCACTCTTCCTGGATTTATCAAAAGCTTTCAATACTATTTGCCACTCCCCCCTGCTTACTAAACTCTCTAATCTTGGACTAGCTCTCCATACCCTGCAGTGGTTTGCTAACTATTTCAGTAACAGGCAGCAGTCTACAAAATGGCAACACTCTTCCTCTCCTTTCATAACTACAAATACAGGTGTGCCCCAAGGTTCAGTACTGGGGACCCCACTTATTCAGTATATTTGTTAACAACTTTCATTCATCTCTCCCCCACTGTACTGTTATCTAATATGCAGATGACGCAACTATTATCTGCTCTGCTAAATCTACCCCTACACTACAGCATCTCACTCAAGAATCATTTAGTTCCACTGAAACCTGGATGTCCCAGATCCATCTCGCTCTCAATCCCAATAAAACAAAACTTTTAGTATTTACCCTCACAAAATCCAGCCCCGTTGACAAGTCACTATTCTCCATTTAATCTCAAAATAACACCATCATTGAAGTCGACTCAGTACCAAATTGCTAGGTGTCATCATTGATGACAAACTAACTTTTGATCTTCACATGTATAACAATATCAAAATAAAAACATCAAAAACTTGGTGTCCTGTATAGGCACTACTATTTTCTTAGCCTCTCTGCAAAAAAGGCTCTGGCCTCATCCTTCCTGCTTCCAACACTCCTATGTGGTGCTCCCATCTTCACCAATCTACAGTCCTCCTTGAGAACAAAACTTGACACTTGCTACAAAGAAATTGCTAAAGTTGCTACAAATGCAAAATGTTCTACCCATCACTGTTCCTCTCTGCATCAACTAAATTGGTTTGAATCCCCTCTCTATCTCACTTCCCTACAGTTAACTACAGCCCACAAGCTCATCTACAACCCAGAAATCTGCCATTCCCTCTCCTCCACACTGACCACATAGCGTAACCGACACCTCAGACCCGAAAATAAAATGCTACTATCCATTGAGAAACTTAAGCTCACAGATGGCCAGATGTTGTATTCCTACACCATCTCTAAAACATGGAATAATATCCCTCCTTCACACAGAACTATCAGCAATCCTGCATCCTTAAAAAATATCCCTCAAACTACATCTCTCTTCACATTGGTTATGCTCCTGTACCCCAACATATAACTACAACTCCTGACTTCCCATCCCAGTGTTATACCTCTCACTATCACATCCTTCCCTTCACTGTGCCTACTTTCTGCTTCCCTGTCACTTTAAACTGTCCTTACCCTCCCTTACCCTCCCTAGCCCTTCTAATCTCCTATGATTTATTACACTGCTCTCAACTCTCCATGGCAATTATCCTAGCAGATATATTACATTCAAGTGTTATTTGAATGCACACTACGAACCTTGTAGATATATTTTTCATTCATGTGTTATGTGAACATATGCTATTTATTACTTCTACTTTTCCAGGATTGTAGAAGTAATAAATAGCATATTTCACTTTTCCAGGATTGTGTACTGCAGTGGTGGTGCTGCGGTAGTGTTGTCACCTCACATTAAGACGTTGTCCTATTCGATTCTCAGCTAAAGCGTCTTCTGTGTGGAGACATGCAAGAATGGGTGTACCTTCATTGAAGGTTGTACGTCAGGACTGGCAACTCGGTATGTAAAAATCTGCTGCCAATCATTAGTGGACCGGAGTTCCGCTGTGGCGACCCCTAGCTGGGAAAAGTCGAAAGATACAACTACAACTTTTCCAGGATTGTAACTTTTTTTGACTATTGTTTTATTAGTTTCATTCAAAGTAATAGTAGTGCCTGCTGTCCTCTGCTATGTGAATAAATATGTTCTTTGTAAGCAATTTTTTGAACTTTTCCATGAAGTGTATTAATATTTATCTTTATATGTAACTTTATGGAGCCTTTCTCCCCGGGCCTCCACTGAAAATGGACTTATTCTAGGCTCAGTGGACTTTCCCAGTTAACGAATGCAATAAACAAATAAATAAATACATGCATTTGTAATTTTGCCTTTTTTAATATCATACAGATGTTCCCAAACCCTGTCTTTTATGTTTCCTAGAGCTGTTCAAATTCACTAGTCCAGAAATGTTTTCACAGTCCACAAGGTGCTATGCTCAAGCACGGGGCAGCCTGGCAACAAGAGAAGGAAGAGTTACAACTGTCAGTCAGACTGCATCCTCCAGCCAGGTGATAGATTTTGAAGGTTGGTTACATGCACCCAATTTTACTTTTAAAACATTGGTTGTTGATGTACAGGACTGGTTGTTGGGAGTTAATTAAAGGATTTTGAACCCAAACTGGTTAAAATTAGGAATTTACAACTCAAAACTAGTTACATGAATGAGTGTGTCTGTTTAACATCTGCAGAAAAATGTTTTTATGTTTTATTTTACATTATAGGACGATGATTCATATATTTTTAAGTTTACTGATGTTAGTATTGGATTCATCTTGCCATTGGTGAGTTGTTCCTTTATAAGCACTGATGACCTCATGTTTCATTAACTCTGATGAAGTCTTTGAGTTTCAATTTATTAGATGAAAGCACTTAATTCATTGTGTACAGCTTATTAATCACTGGTCTTATTATTTTTATCGAATAAAGTATTTGCAGTGTGGCTCCATTGTTTTTTGTAAGGTCTCTCACCTATCCTCCAGCAATTTATTTCAGTTAATCATGATGTGTAGGGACTCTTTCCTTAGTTTCCACATATAAAAATGTACATTGTCTAAGTTCATCTCATAGGAAATCATAATTCCTTATCAGTTGAGATGACTAGAATCACCTGCACCAGTAGGTTGACATAATATCTTAATTCCCCATATGGGTATCCTGTACACTTAATTTTAGGGGTACTAAACCCTCCATTACACATGTGGAGTCCTACTGCAAGCTTCTGATATAAACAATAAAAAAAATTATCTTAGGATCAGCAAGAATTACTCACAGAACAAAAAGTCTATATTTTTATAGTTGGTAATCCCATCCTTGCAAATCACTCATTTCCACTCAAATGAAAAAATAGTGAATGTACACCTAGCATTTCTTTTACCTGCAAGAGGAATCAGGTCTCTGCCACCTTGGTCCCTGTAAAAGACTTGGCCTATGATCTGAACTAAAATTTAAATGGGCAGCATATTACTCTAAACCACAGGCTCTGATTTCTGCAGAACCTTATTGCTTTTCTGAAGTGGGCATTTTACTTGCTGTGTTAGCATGTATAATCATTCTATATAAAAATCCTTGTAGCCCTGAACTTGCACAAAGTTCCTGGCTTCCAAACTACAGAAAGAATTGGATCCTTCATTGCTTATATCTCAAACTTAATTATAAACAGATGTGGACAAGCACTGGGGCCTGAGTGATAAGCTTGAAGCAATCTATGGCCTCCCTCGAATCTTTATGATAACTCAAGGGTTCCCAACTAGCATGTTAAGTTTTGTACCATAAAGCAGGCACAGACTCTCTCTCCTCCATCTTCTCAGGGATGCCACTGGCATGAAAATTCTTCTTCCTTTTCTGATCATCTGCTTTAGCCTGCTATTGATAGAACAACTCCAGTTTCTCATCCATATTCAAAAGCTGCTCCCTAACAGTTTGCTTTTTCCTTCTACAACTCACTTATTCCATCTGTGTAAAATGAAAGGGTTTCTTCTTCGCCTTTGCTCCTTGTCAGTATAAACTGTCTAAAGTCCTCTGACTTCCCACTCAACTTCTGTGTGTTCCTTCAGTTTTTTTATTTCATAAAGTCCTTTCTTCCAGCACTGAAATCAAGCTGTTCCCCTCAGACATCTCAATACACTCTATTAGACATGATTCACTCAAAATAACTGCACAAGAACTTTTCCTGTTTCTAAAAAGTCTTTTTAAAAAAGTTTTGAGCTGTTACTCTGCTCCCATTCTACAATGGAGATAAAAATAAATTCTTACATAAATCTGTTACATCATAAGGGGCCTGACTTAGATTAAATAGCACCTTGACCATTATTTTCACCCAAGTACCCAGGGCAGCTGTCACTTAATTAGATGCCATTTTAGATGTGTTATGTATGCACTTTTGTATGCATAAACACAGATATATGTTACAACTACATAGCAGCACAGCTCTAAAATTTGGCAACTAGTCACATGGCCTTTGGACTGTAACAATTTGTCTATCTTTTTTTTAGGTTTACGTGAAGTTAGCATATGTTTAATGAATACTACAAAAAACATGCAGATAATATGTTTAAGACAGTTGTAGATATACACAGCTTAAATGAGCAGTAGTTCTACTGATTCTCATACGATTTGATGACTTCTTGAATGCCAGTGAGTTAAAATTATTTTATTTGTATTTGTTTTTTGGCATAGAACACTGATCTCCATGGAGATCCTTTTCCAGACTCAGGAGTAGTGCCTGGTTAAAGGACTAAAAAAATAAATTAAAAAAAATGCCCTAAAAGAGAAGGATGAAAAAAACAATTTCTATGTTTGTATTAACTCAAAGAAGGGAGACATCTCCCAAAACAAGTGAATCATTGGTTGCACACACTTAGAAACTGTATCAGCAGCGATTTCCAATGGACAACATCATTCAGTGTGATGCATTTCATCTTTTTTTTCCTTCGTGTTACTGATGCTCAAATAATTTTACCTCAAGGAACTGTAAAGGAGACCCAGCTGAGGTACCTTCTGTGTGGTATCTGCATGTTCTTGTTACATCTATGTGGGTTTCTGTCTAGTATTCAGCAACATCACAATTCCCAAAAACATGTTTGTTGCAAAACTGGTGATGTTTCAAATTGTCCACTGGTATGTGTGTAAGGCATATGACAGAATGCAGATGCATATCCTGTAATGTACTGGCATTCTTTTCATCACCCGTTCTCTTAGACCTGTTGAGTAACTCGATAGATTGTGGATTCCCAGGAACCCTGAGTAGGTTAACAGAGGTTTTGGTTTGGCTTAAGGGGTAAGATATGTACCTCATCTGCACATGGTACAGGGTTTGAGGCTCAATGTGGGAAGCATGGCTAGGCTTGAAAAGGTACCCTGGGGTCATGAATTGATGAAATTCTTTAGTCCATTCTACTACTTGTTTGAAATATGAACATTCATTTAAAAAAAAAGTTGTAGCAACAATTATTCAGATACTGTGAAAGGTATAATAGTAAATCTTAACCATAACAAAACATTGGACAGGTTTTATGTTTTCAATTAAACTTCAGGTTTTATGTTTCCAATTAAACTTGAAATGACTTATATATATATATATATATATATATATATATTTTTCTTTTGTACAGTTCCCCAGTAGTTATTGTGCTGAGAAGTCCTCTTCAAAAAAACTTTGTTGTTATGAACTGCCAAAGAAAAATGATTATTGCATAACAAAACAAGGACATTTCGGCAGTATGGACGAAGAATACTGATTAATCATGTAGGCACATGGTGTTCACAAGAAGGTGTCATTGAATGCTTGCTTAAGGATAACAAATACATCAACTGTATAGCTGCTTCACATTGCTGTAGTGTTAAGTTGAGTAGGTCTGGCTACAGAGCTTCACAACAGGAACAATGATCGCAAGCTGTTGACCTGTTTAACAGCCAAAGCCTTAATGTGTATCACTGCAGACAATTAGTGTTACACGCCTTTGTTTGTGACTTTAACTTGATTTCCTTCGCTGAAGTCCTTAATCCATAAACATACACTGAACAATGAAGATCAGAGAATACAGGTGTTTTTTACTGGTGGAGATGACTTTTTTTAAGAGACAGCAGACTCACGATTCCAAATCTTTATTTGATCTTGTCAGCTTATTTTGGTGACATTCATGAACTATGACTCTCCTAGCTGGGTATTACAATAAAAATATGTTCCGGAAGTATAATAATTTATTGTATTACTTGATTTTCTTGATTTCAGTGGGTTTATTTCATTACTGGAACACTGTAATTTTTTTTTAAAATGTGCTGTTTTTCTGCTAGGTTTTCATTATTTGCTATTCCTGTATTTCTGGAAATTTTAATTTGTTCCTATAGATAGCCAGACTACATCTGTGTTTTCTCACCTCTGTTTTACTCAGCATTTATATACAAGATACAGCCTTTCTTTTTGCTGAAATGGTCAGAGGCTGATGACAAATTGATAAGCAAGATTAATTACTGACACAGTGCAATTTAGTCTGTCTGTAAATATGCTGCTTTAAATTACTGAAGAGCAATTGAGGCAAACATTTCCATATATATATATATATATATATATATATATATATATATATATATGTGTGTGTGTGTGTGTGTGTGTGTGTGTGTGTATAGTTTATAAAAGTAAAAGACAGACTGATAAGGATTTGCTTGGATAGACAACAATTAGTCTTTCAGAATATTTATGCAGAGCTTTAATAGATGAGGATGAAACCTATTTTACTTGAATGCAGCCTCACACCTTCTTTCTCTTGGATTTAATTAAAAGGGTTATATTAACAAGATGTTAGATTAAATAAATGGGTGGACAGATAAACAGCTAAAAATCTCTCCCTGTGGTATTGAAGATGAACTGATACATAAAGCAAATGGTGATTAGGGACTGCTGCCTTGTTCACAGAAAACAATTATATATGAAATATAATGCTTGTTTAAAGAGGTAAAGATTATAAAGATATACATCTAATAATAAGTCTAGAGTGAATCAATTACTCCATAAAGTACAGCTTTGAGTGCCTTAGTAAAATTTACTACAAAAAGATTCCTCTGGATTTTGTGGGAGTGTGTATCAAATGAATCAAAAAGCAGCTAAGGCTACGTAATGTTTATATTTTTATTTTAACAAACATATCATCAAACTCAGTAAAATAATCATATTTCATAACTAACATATTATCTCTTGTTCAGCTCTAACTCAAATGTTATATTTTGATAGATACAGATTTTTAAGCAGCTCCTTAACTCTTTGCTTTCCAAACCAGAACTGATTGCCTGTATCCTAACTCTTCTTTGTGTGTCTATTATATGAGTTGAATTTATTTAACAAAGGGATTCATGTTCTATATTAGATGGAATAATTTAGATATTTACAAATTCATCTTGCAAAATAATCACTTGTTTATCAAATGATTGGTACGCTAGCTGTTACAGTGTTTTGGATAATTACATTTTATGCATTTAGAGATGGCTAGATTATATCACAATCTGGCTGCATGAAGTTTGAGAGCGCTGGTAATTGATGCACTGTTGCTGAGACCCAGGGAATTCATTGCACATAGTCTCAGTTCCCATTATTATTCTTTATATTCTACCAATGTCTCTCACGGCCCACCCCTGGGTTTTTTCAACCTTTTCTAGGACAGCAAACAAGAGTTTATGAAAATGATCAAGTGCATTTTTATCATTACCCCTTTTAATGTCATAATTATGCTCATATATGAAATATACACCAATATAAAATATTATATTTTTAGTATTATAATTATTAATGAAATAGTGTTGTTCTTAGTGATTTTGCATGTTACATATACACGCAGACATACACACACACACACACACACACACACACACACACACACACACACATATATATATATATATATATATATATATATATATATATATATTTATATATCTTCGGTGTTTTTAATGTTCATCATAATGGATATTTTCAAAGATTCTGGCACTTTAATAAGGCATCTGTTGAAATCACACAGGCTGATTTGTAATCTTTCGTTATATTTAACATGAGTATTTTCATCATGTGACTGACTAAACTTTTATATTGGCTAACTTGGAGAATTTGGATAGGCTCTTATGAAGTCCTTGTAACTGTTTATGGATGAAAGCTCTAAACCTAATATTACATTTGTTTCATTTAATCCTAGGTTGGCATCTTTGAATGAAACTGAGACAGGTTTTGTTTGATTATATACAAACACCTAACTCTAAACCTAATATTACATTTGTTTCATTTAATCCTAGGTTGGCATCTTTGAATGAAACTGAGACAGGTTTTGTTTGATTATATACAAACACCTAACCTTTTCCATGTCAGTCCCATTGGTAGAATGCAGTCTTGGCAAAGATGAAAATAACATGACAATAAGCAAGGATGCCTGTCTGAAATATTGACAAATAGTGTGCTTCATCAAGAATATACAAGTTTAATCCAGAATACCTAGAGAATGGATAATTCTTGATCATTTACAGGGGCCCTCTGTACTCTCATGTGAATTGCAAAGAAGTCTATAGCATCAGCTAAAACCTTAGATGACTCTGAAGAAGCTATCGTGGACAGTTGCACTTTAAGTTGTACAACCTGACAGATGCTGGGGGGGTAAAAAGGTCAGCTGCATAATGCTGCTAGCACTGCACTACTGTGGTCTGGAAGTGCTATGGATTTAACTAATGATTCCCAGACATATAAGAATCACATGGAGAAAAAGCTCACTGGCAACTTATTTGCATGAATCTGAATTGAACCTTTAACACAACTGGAACAACTGTATTAAGTGTTCCCATACCAATCGATGCACACACACACACACACACACACACACACACACACACACACACACACACGCGCACACGCGCACATGCGCACACACGTACACACGTGCACACACACACAGTAATTACCTGCTATGGCAATAACTGACATCCCATTGTAGGTGACAGTGGGCATTCAGTGTAAAGCAACAGCATTCAGTTCTCACTGATCTGCTTCAAAATAATTTGGCACAGCTTGTTTTTTAGTCAATTCCAGTATATACCTTTGGTGCGCAGAGTATAGCTAATTTATATTAGGCATGCTCTAGGGCTGCTACATTTGAACAGAGCATTTTATAGAAGCACTGTTGTGGTCTTTGAATTGTTGCATCATCATGTTGAAGAAGCATACTAGAAACAGGATTCTGCAGTACATTACTCACAAATGAAAACTGTACATTGCTGATTATAACTGTAAGCATCAAATTTTGTATTTCTGAAAATATCTCAGAAAACAGGAATCTTGAAAGGAAGTTTTGGCATGTTATGACAGCTAACATCTGGCAGAAAAAACTGATGAAAATATTTTTTGTGTAGGTTGTATGTTTTCTAAGATATGAATAGTTTGGGAAAATTTAGAGAAAATATAAGTTTAGATTTGTGTGGCATAGTAAAATGTTACTTTTATATATAAAGACATTGAATGTGTTAAACTACACTCATGTAAAGAATGTATTTTATTGAACAACATTTTTTGCTCATTTTAAACAGCCTTAACTTTTCATACGATATTTATATTTGTTTTTCTTTTGGTTCTAAACTTGATTTAAAAACATTGAAAGAATGTAAACATGCAAGTAGGCTTTTATAGGTGTGACATTCCCCATTTGCTAGGTTTGAATGTATTAATGATGTGTGTTCATCCAAGCTTGTCATCTATGTCTAATATATTTATTGCAGAAAATTTTGAAAAAATACTTTTTTCTCCTATTTAACCATTCCAATTTTTGAAGGTATTTATTTATTGCATAAATTTTCTTCATTCCCAACAAAACAAAGTATTGCATCTGTCCTCAATGAATTATTCAAGTTTTAATAATGCATAACTGCTTTTACTCCCAAATTATATTGCTAAAATAAGGCCAATTTGGGAGCATGTTGTTTTGTCAGAGATTTGCAAAGAATTATTTGTGACTGAATAAACACAACAAGTAGCAGTAAGATCAAATACTGATGCATTCATTCATTTATTCATTCATTCATTCATTCATTCATTCAATCATTCATTCATTCTGCCCCTAAAGCTGACCATTTGGTGCCATCAGATCTCCTTTCCTCATTCACCTACCTTTGCCTTTTAATGCCTCAACCCTTGTCCTAGTATTACAGTGGAGAGTGCCTAACCCCTGCCCCTTCAAAGCAGCCTTGCCAGCACATTTCAGAGAATACATGCCTGGAAGCATATATGCACAACTTCAAAATGAATTGGCTTACCACTTATGTAACATGGAACAAACCTAGACTGCCTCCCTCTACCAAGGATGGGCATGTTAACATTGGCTGTTCACTCCTATTGTCCCATGTGGCCCCTCCGCACCTATGCTGCTAATCAAACAAGAGTCATTCAAGGCACAATAAGGGCTTTATTCCTCTGCATTACAGGGCCACTAAGAAATGATACATTTATTGTGATTTCTACAGAACTATCTTTAGATAAATATAGTCGATGATTCAATGACTTAGATCTAATAGGTTCATAAGCTCATAGGTAGTTACTAGGCTATCAGCCCAAAGGCATTTATAAGCCTAGCCAGAATGTGTTGGTTTTTGCCACCCCCTTAGATTAGTTCCCTGTGCCTCTGTCCAGCAGAGCCACTGAAGTGATCCCCGGGGTAAACTTTCTGTTTCCCATCCACTCGTCAAGGTTTCATTTGAAGAGTGTTAGCGAGGAGCTCTGCCTATTGTAGACTGGAATCTTGTTCCAGAGCATGGGAAGTCTCTAGGACAAGAATCTATCCCTCCAGCACATCCTATTTATTGTTGTGGTGAGGTTTAGATCTCTAGAGCATGTGGCTTGAGGGGATAAGGTTTTCTTTAGGTGGAGCATGTCCATTAATTCTGGGTTGGACATGGCCTTGTATGTCAGGTAGAGATCACCTCTAAGGTACATTCCGTTGTACTCTATGATGGGTCTGATGAGTGATGAGCAGAGGGGCACAATGACGATCTGTTTGTGATTAATTGGGCCACTTAGAAGGATTTTCTAACCACTTTGGCAATGTGATTATCAAAGGTAAGATTACTATCAACTTGGGTCCCCAGATCCCTTATTACGTCTTCTGTATTTGGAGGACTACCACCTATGTGGTAGTTTGTGTGTACTTTGTTTTTTCCAAAGGGGATGACTATACACTTTTTGGCATTTAGCTTGAGGCCATGATTTTGACACCAGGTATCTGTCTCAGTGAGACCCTTTTGGAGGATGTCTGTGTCAGCCAGAGAGTCAATTATAGCCCCTAGTTTGCAGTTGTCTGCGAACTTGGTCAGCCATTGTCCTTCTGTGCTTGCCTGTACCTCTGAGAAGTATATGCCAAAGAGAAGGGGTCCTAGAACTGAGCTCTGGGAAATGCCAGTTATAACCAGTTTAGAGTTGGACCTAGTGCCCGCAACTCTCACCATGTGGGTTCTGTCCATGAGCCAATTGGCAACCCATCTTGTGACGTAGGGGTTTATGTTCAGGCTGGTGAGCTTGTCTATAATACCAGAATGGGGAATGGTGCTGAAGGCCTTAGCGAAGTTAAGGTAGGCTGTGTGTACCACCTTTCCCTCGTCTATAGCCTTGGTAACTGTCTCAAAGAAGTCCACCAGGTTTAGGAGGCATGAACTGCCCTTAACAAAGCTGAACTGGGTAGTGTCCAGTGTTTGGAGGTTCCCAATGTCTCTGTTAATGAGTTCCATGATGATGCGCTCCATAGCCTTGCAGACCAAGCTAGTCAGGCTTATAAGGCAATAGTTTGCGGGGTCTGTTATGGCTCCACCTTTATGAATATGTAATATGAGGGATATGGGGGCTAGTTTCATTTTGGAAAAACAACAATGGTTTAAGTGAACTCATCACATCACTATTTATTAAATAAAAAAAATAATCATTGAAAAAAGGAGTTTTGATATCATACAGTATCTCATCAGACTAATAAGACTGCATGCAAGAAGAGACTCTTTAACTAATGGTTTGCCTACATCTCATTATGGAAGAATTCCTCTATGATCTGACTGCCAAAGTGCAAACTACCATGGCATGCTGTTCCCAGAGAAACACTTATTCAAGGTAACAGGCCCACAATATCAGCACTGTTGTACTGTCACACCTAGATGCATTGCAAAACCTGCCCTCTCACTGACAAAAGTGTGGCTACATCTCTCCATCTCTTCTTCCTTTACTACTCTCTTCTCAGTAAGTCCCTAAACCATAATTCAAAATCATGACATGCAGGTCGTGACTGTAGCTGTGTCCTCCTTTGCAAATAGAAAAGTGTCATCCCCGCAAAGTATTTCACTAGTGTGCTTACCAAACATATGCTATAGTCGTGCATGGCTCCTACCACTGACAATGTATGGTTTGCTGATGCAAAAGCACTGATATCTCGTTTGTCTTTATACGTATGGCAGCATGTCCTACAGTGAGATATTTTGTGCTTTATTTATGTGTATTTGTTTATCAAAACAGTGCACAGATCCTACTGGACCTGTTGCAGACATATTTCTGTTCAATTATATTATACAGGGGCCTATGAGCCATAACTATGTAGATATTGTAGGAGTTACCACTTTGCATGGCACAGCTGTTGATTTAGGAACTCTATTCCCTCTTTCCTGTATTTTTGCTCCAGGCTCAAATTTAAGTGGCAAATCACAGTGGCATTCGTGTAAAATATTGTCAGTGGAGGATTACAATGTATTGAGTTTACTAAGTGTCGCAGACATACCTCTCAACTGTACAGATTTTCACAGAATGTCCAGATTTTTGCCTTATATGTTTGGTCCATTTTTCATAAAATTGTGGCTTTATGGCAAATTAGTGGCAAATCATTACAGACTGAAGCTATAAAATAATGACAGACATTTAAGTTTTAGACTTCATACTCTTCAGAAAATCCATGCTACTGCAAAACTTGTTATTCTATCAACTTTCTAAATTTGTACAAGCAATATTTCAAAATTGTCCCTATTTGTACCACTTTTTATGGCTTTGCCCAGATTTCTTACTCTAAGAGGTTGAGAGGCATGGTTGCAGACCAGCTTGGTGGAAAAATGTGTGTGTGTGTGTGTGTGTGTGTGTGTGTGTGTGTGTGTGTGTGTGTGTGTGTGTGTGTGTGTGTGTGTTGCATATCGGCATGAAGTGGACAGATAAACATACCTAATGGACCTTTATCAGCTGCTTCTTGATGTATTAAAAGGAGGGACAGCTTATCAGTGAGGTTAAACCTCTCCACCACCTCCACTACTGCCTTACTGACACAACAAATTACAAATGTACAGACAGCATCCTATGAGCTGTTGTTGCATATTGCTGCTGGCCAACCTATTTACTTTGTGTATGGAACTGATGTCCTACTCTTTTGTCACTGTACCTGTGTGGATATCCAGAGCCCTATGACTGCTCCCTTATCTAGTGTTCCATTCTGTTAATGAGGACACCCTTCTATGTGGTGGGTATGCCTTCTGCACATGTAAACAATTCCCAGACTCTTAGCAAATATAGATAGGTAGATAGAGAGATAATTATATAGACAGATATTTTTATTTACTCCTTTGGTTTCTTTTTCATCCAGTGCACTTCATCATAAATTTCACCACTTGGGTACTACAACACTAAAACTCAGGGAATGGGTTGCAAGGCCACTTGACTGTCAGGGATCTTTAGGCAAGACTAAGCAATATTACATTAGACTGATAATAAAACTAAGACATAAAAGTGGATAAGAAAATATATTACAACCAATGGCATAATGAGTCAATGTACTAATACCAAGAAACATTACCAATAATAGGATGCATACACCCTTTGTTGCAAGTATTATACTTTCAGAAAAAAAACAATTCTAATATTTTCCCTTGTCAATACATATACATGGACATTTCATGCTGTTAGATCATAGCAGTGTCCAGTCTCATTGGTTTTTGGATAGAACTAAAAAGTAACAGACCTGTGAGGCCATTTTCATCTTGCAAGCAGCTACCTCTAGCCTTGCCTTCCTTTTCCTAGGAGGGTCAGGCCAATAATACTGAGGGTGAATTTATAAGTATACATCCAGTTGTCCAGATCCTTTTTAATGGCAAACAGTGTATCACACTGTTTAAGGTGGGGAAGATGTTTGGCACTGTGTCACACTGTTTAACCTGGAGAGGATGTTTGTTCCATACACCTTATCCTATTCATGTGTTGGAATAGATTTGAGACCCAGTCCCTTGTCTTGGTAGGCACACAGACACACACACACACACACACACACACACACACACACACACACACACACACACACACACACACACACACACACACACACACACACACACACACACATGCACACACACACACACACACACACACACACACACACACATGCACACACACACATGTACACACACACACACACACACACACACACACACACACACACACACACACACACACACACACACACACACACACACACACACACACACACACACACACACGCACACGCTCACACACACACACACACACACACACACACACACACACACACACACACACACACACACACACACACACACACACACACACACACACATGAACACCAACACCAGGACTGAAAAAGAACAGCATTTGTAAGGTTATTTCTCATGAGTATTGAAAGGTCTCATTGGTGAGACCAGGAACTTCAATCAGTTATCAAACTGACAGGGACCATTAGCAGATGGTGGTCCTCATAACCTTTTATGTTTGAAGACTGAGTATTGCAGCATGGTGGGGTAGCTCATATACAAAAATCTCCTTTGGTACACTACTGGGATGCCTTGATCCTCTGTCTGAACCAGAAAAGAATATTGGATTAAATCCAGGGGTAAGCGGACTTGGGAACCCCGAGAGTGAAGACAAGTACTATCTGGAAAAAACAGGTGCAAAATGTCCCAAATGTTTATGCAAAAAAGTAGGGTTTGCCATTGGCATATATTAAAATACAGTTCAGCCATATTAATTCAAATTTGACTTATCTGATTAAATACCTGTATCTCTGTGGCTATTTTCTGAAAAATGACTATGTGCTAGACGATCTTTGAAATCACATGAGGTTAGAAAACAAAGGCATTTCCATTATCTATTAATAAATACATATATTTTCAAGCTCCACATGCCTGATGAACTGTGTTAAGATTAATCCTCAGACTACAAATACTGTTATTAACCTCAGAAAAATACCAGTCAGCTGTTTAGAATTTCACAGAATGTCCAGATTTTTGTCTCACATTTTTGATCTGCTCCTCACAGCATATCTGGTTTTCTGGCAAATCATTAAGAAGTTAAGTCATTAAACAATAACATGCGTTTGAGTTTCAGTCTTCATAACATTCAAAAAATGCAAGCCTGTTATTAATTCAGAAAATGCATAGCAAATGTTATTCTAGCAACTGTCTACATTTGTACAGGTGATGTTTAAAATCTGTGTCTGATTTAGGGCATTTGTCCCACCATTATGTTTTATTTTTTTTCCAAAATTCCTTTGAAATGAGGTTGATTGGTGTATCCAGAAACTAAAAAATATGTCATGATGTACTTGTTAAATGAAGTGAGGAGAGTGAATGGTGCTCTATCAACAAACAGTGATTAGTATACTTGGCATATTAAGGCTAAATGTTAGTAGCTAACTGGCGCACTAGTAATTTCTGATTCACTATGCAGCTGTTAGGAGTCTGAATTTAAATTTGCTTTGAACCCTGGTGTGTGCATCATGGATGAAAATCAGATCTGAATCATCCTGCAACAGAAACAGGAAACATTATGAATCATGAAGGAGTAAAACACTTGCAGCACATTACCTGTGGATATCCAAATAGGAAGTGATATGTGATATAGATGTTGAGCAAAACACTCACTAGCCTTACAAAAACATTTATAGTTAATAACAAAATGGATACCAAAAACAGATAAATACCAGGCTGAAACACCTTTGATAAACTTACTCTGGTAAACATTTTAGTATCCTGACCTAGTCTGAAAGCCAAGGAATATAATTTGCACCATTGCTTCAAACTATGTTAAGTAAATTAGTCAACTAAACTTAAGTGCTCTAACACAAGTTAGTTCCATCAACACATGTAAATCCTTGTTTAAGATGGCTATTGTAGAAAATAAATGAAAACTGATAATCTGATACAGACATTGTTAACCAGGTTTTGTGTTACATACGTAAAAGAAAGAGCATTATTCCGGGTTCACTGTAACACAGGTTTTAGAAGTATAACTTCAGTCTAGGACTTTGATACTTTATAGAGCCTTAAACCATATTTAGGCATGCAATAGAATGTGCTTGTTAAATTTTACTTTGGAACTTTTCTACCTAGGCCTGCACTGAAAAGGGGCCAGTTGGACCCCCCCCCCCCCTTGGTAAACAAATGTAAAGTAAAATAAAATAAATAAATAAATAAAGTAGATTTTTCTGCTTATGTTTTCACATAGAGTATGTTATTTATAATACCTCATACTGAATCATGATATCCTCCTATCAAGACTAATCACACTTCTCACACTACATGCAGTAGGTTCATAGGTTTACTTTTCAGACTTGAGGTCTATTGCTTTCAAGAAGCTTAACTGTTGTAAGCTTGTATTAGTGTCTTTTATTTCCCATATATACATCATGATTATTTTAGAAGGAAGTGAAGGACTGACTTTTGATTGTCAGGGGAAGTTTATTCCATAAATGTGAAAAGAATGCATAATGCATTTGTCACATTTTTTCATTAGTTATATTTGTTTATTAGTATTATTACTATTGTTATATTTTGACGTAGTTTTTCAGATAGAACCGGATCAGAAATTGCTTTATATCCCAGGGTAAGGTCACTTCTAAGTAATATGTACACTTGGCTGACACGGCACACCTCATTACCACTGTTTATTGAAAATGCTCAGTCCCTGTATCTAATGCAGTCTCTACCTTCTCAGTAAAATTGACCCTTAGTGAAATGCTCTTTCTACTTGTAAATGTACTTATGCTGATAATCGTATTGTTTATTAAATTATTTACTTACAGCAATTATTATTAAAAAATGTTGTTATGGGATGGCCTTTGCAGTGTTACCAATTAAAAAATTGTATCTATCCTTAACTTGATTGCTAAAGCACTATATATTTTTTGTACAAAGCTATACATGGAAGGTTTTTTTATGTTCTTATTTTTTGGAACTGTGGAGGTTTTCTCTGTTGGTTCTCTCTGTAATTTGGCTTTGTTCCAGTGCTAAGCAACGTAGTGAACAACTGTATTAAAGAAATATAAACAAAAATAATAAACTTGCTATAAATAAAATAATGCTAATCCTACATGGGTTGTCTGAGTACCCAAAAATTATCTTCTCCTTTCGGTTTTTCCCATTAGGGGTCACTACAGTGGAACAACCGTCTGCAGAACGATTGTCAGTGGAGTTTTATAGTGTCGAGTTGCCAGCCTAGCATCCAACCTTCCACAGAAGGCACACACTCACACCTAGGGTAAATTTAGAGTGTCCAATCCATCTGCAGCATGTCTTTGGGATGTGGGGGAAAACCAGAGCACCCGGGAGGAAACTCACACGACCGCAGGGAGGACATGCAGACACTCCACCTGAGAATCAAACCAGAGAATAGTACCCCAAAATTATAATTCCTGTAATGAAAGGCTAACATTCCTGTAATATCCTTCTTTTAGCTACCAGTTATTGATGGCTTCATTATTAATTGCTGCTATAATTTTCAAGCAGTCTAACATTTTCTTCAGTTGTTAATCTGTCTCTGTTTGGAGAAGTATGATTTGTTAATGTGTTATCTGTTATTGCATGTTTAGCAGTTATAGACCTAGAAGACAAATTATTATAGCATTTTTGTGTATATGTGTGCGTGTGTGTCTGTGTCCATGTGTGAACATGTCTGTCTGTCTGTGCACGCTTGTAAAAGGAAATAGCTGTTTGCCAGTTGGCGCTGTGCAAGAAGAAAACATTTTGTACTTTGCAAGTCGGCTATAAGCCATTCAAGTACACATGATGCATGCCAGATAATAAAATGATTCAGTTTCAAATAGTAATTCAGAAAGCAACAGTGTGGGATCCCATACTAACAGTTCAGCCATCTGCCCTCTAAGGATACATGCTGCATTGCTGAGTATAATTCATTAACTGTATTACCACAACTGTAATTTCATGGGGAGCACAACTATCTGAAACGTGCCATTGACAACATTTCAGCTTCTTCATTATTTTTTTTCTTATTATAGACAAGATCTTCTACTTCCCACCTCCATATATTTCTGACATACACTGTTTTACACTTTGCTTTGTTGACTCTTGGTCCAATCTAATATAAACAGTTAATTGTGGCTAGGACCTTCCGCTGGTGGATTTCCCAGTCTTCTGAGAAAACTATGTGGTAATTTGTGGGCACTTTGTTTTTGCCAAAGGGGATGACTATACACTTTTTGGCATTTAGCTTGAGGCCATGGCTCTGGCACCAGTTGTCTGTTTCTATGAGGCCCTTTTGTAGGATGCTTGTGTCAGCTGGAGAGTCGATTATGGCGCCTAGTTTGCAGTCATCGGTGAACTTGGTCAGCCACAGTCCTTCCGTGTTGGCCTGTACCTCCGAGAAATATATACTGAACAAGAGAGGTCCCAGGACTGAGTCTTGTGGGATGCCACTTGTAACTGGTTTGGAGTCTGACATGGCTCCAGCAATTCTAACCATGTGGGTTCTGTCCTTGAGCCAGTTTGCAACCCATCTAGTGACATATGGGTTTATATTTAAGCTGGTGAGCTTATCTATAATGCCCGAGTGGGGTATTGTATCAAAGGCTTTTGCGAGATCCAGGTAGGCTGTGTGGACCACCTTCCCCTCGTCAATGGCCTTGGTGACTGTTTCAAAGAAACCGACCAGGTTTAACAGGCAGGATCTGCCCTTAACAAAGCTGAACTGGGTAGGATCTGGGTCTGTAGGTCCCCAGTATCTTTATTTATGAGGTCCATTATGATCCTTTCCATAGCTTTGCAGACCAAGCTAGTCAGGCTTATGGGGCGATAGTTTCCAGGATCCATTGAGGCACCACCTTTGTGGAGAGGGACCACTGTTGCTGTACGCCACTCTTTGGGTACATATCTTGTAGTAAGGCTGAGATTGAACAGTAGTTTTATGTTTGGGTTTAGCTCTTCTTGGAGTTCATGTAGGACGCAGCCCAGGACACCATCTGGTCCCATTGATGCTGTGTTTTTTGCTTTGGAGAGGGCGGCTCTTACCTGAGCATCTGAGATGTCAGGGGGGCAGCACTCTGCTGGGATAGATATTTGCCCTTTTGGTAGGGGGGGGGTTTGCACTGAACCCGTCAGCTAGGATACTGGCAATGTCTGTGGGTTCGGTGTATTTTTTGTCATTTTGGACTAATTCTGAGGATATCTGGGAATTCCCACCCAGGTTCCTAACATAACTAAAGAAAGCCTTGTGATTATCCTTAGTGTCCTGTGCAATTTTTCTCTCGAAGCTGGCCTTAGACGATTTTATGAGTGCCCATAGTTTTTTGCTAATACTGATCAGAGATGCCTTCCCTTTTTGGGATTTTGCTCTATCATGTAGTAGCTTCCTCCTTCTATTGCATAGTTTGTTTATGGCTGGGGTCCACCAGACAGGACGTCTGCCTTTGGAGGATTGGGTCTTGGTTTTATTTGGGATTGCATGATCCATGCATTCCTGAAGGTGTTCATAGAATGCGTTTATAAAGGATTCTGCGGTCTGGGCCATATTTTCCACAGGCCCTGGGGCTTTGAAGGATTCCACCTCGGTTTTGAGGAGTGTGAAATTTCCTTTAGAGAAGTTTTCCACTGTGGTTTTCTGGGCAGGGGGTGGGGTCGGGATGTGAATATCCAGTGAGATTAGTTTATAGTCTGATCTTACCAGTGAGGGATACACTTTTGGTCTGGAGCACAGAGCCCCCATGTTGGTGATGATCAGGTCCAGTATGTTTTCCCCTCTTGTGGGAGTGGTAACAAGTTGTTCCATAGCATTTGAATTTATAAATTCTATGAATCTTTGGGCTAGGGTGTCGGAGCTAGAGTAATGCTCCCAGTCTGTTTGGGTAGTTGAAGTCGCCCAATATAATGGTGTTTGGAGAGACCTTCATATTTTCCAGTGTTCTCAGGAAGGCCGAGTGGGGTTCCTGGGTTTGGGAGGGTGGTCTGTAGCAGGCTATAAACTGGAAGGCAGTTTTACCCACTGTTAGTTGCACATGGATAGTCTCTGATGCTTCGTGCTGTGCCACCAACCTGGAGGTGTGGGTATCTTTGACCAATATTGATACTCCCCCTCCTTTTGTGGTTCGGTCCAAGTTTTGGGGCTGAAAAGCATGGTATGAGGTATAACCTGGTAGTGCTGGGGTGCTCTCGGGATCCTTGAACCAGGTTTCTGTTACTGCACAGATATCGATGTTCTCCATGCTAAGGAGAGTTTCGAGTGCATGCATCTTGAGGTTTAGAGTTCTGGCGTTGAGTAGCATTACTCTTAGTTTCTTATCCCTTGTGATACCTATGGAGGTGGGTTTGTCTTTTGAGCCTTGCCTAAAAAAAGGCACTATGGGGGTTGCAAGAGCCTTTGCCAATATCCAAAAGCCCAGGGGTGAATCCAGTTGAGCCTTGGATCACTTCCCTCAAAGTAAAAAAAGAAGCTAGATACAGGTGGTCCCAATTTTCCCATCCTTTTCTACAGTGTTTATTATCAAAGACTTTGAGTTGTGCACCCTATCTCTAGGTGAATCTCACAGATGATGTGACATCCTGATCACATGTGTAAAAAATGAAAAAAGGGGCTGTGGATAGATGAATGGATAGATGGAAGGAGTATTGTCCTTGAATCTCGCTTTGCTGTCTGTATCTTTGATCGGATATAAACAGTAGAAGGCTAAGACACTGTTCAGCTTCCTGAGTTCCTACTTCTAGTTAGTTTTGTGTACCTGCAAGCTTTTTGATATCAGTTACGGTACTGC
>NC_056737.1:1454923044-1454928044 GCF_019279795.1 Protopterus annectens
TTTTTGTGAGGTATTTCTGCGGCCTTTCTAGTTGTTGCAGATGTCTTGTGAGGTACATACCAAATGGGGCATTGTATTCTATAATGGGTCTAATGAAGGATGAGTACAGAGGGACAATGACCTCCTTTTTTCTGGATGAAAAGCCCTTAGTGATGAGGTGTGTTACGTAGAAGGATTTTCTAACTGTTGTGGCTATGTGGTTATCAAAGGTGAGACCACTGTCCACCTGTGTCCCTAGGTCTCTTATCACACTTTCTGTGTTTAGTGTACTGCCACCTATGTGGTAGTTCACAGGTATGTGTTTTTTTTCCCAAAGGGGACAACTATAAATTTTTTGTCATTTAGCTTGAGCCCATGGCTGTGGCACCAGGCATCTGTATATCCACATGATTTGGGGATTCAATAATGGCTCACAGCTTGCAGTCATCTGGGAAATTTGTAAACCAGAGTCACTTATTATTGGCCTGTACTTTAGAGAAGTAGATGCCAAACAAGAGTGGTCCCAGGATAGAACCTGCCGTACACCACTTGTCACTTGCCTCGAGCTGGATTTGGAGTCGGCTACTTTTACAGTGTGTGTTCTGTCAGTAAGCCAGTCTGCGACCCATGGAGAGATGTAGGGATTAATGCCCAGCTTAGTAGGTTTATCTATGATTCCAGAGTGGGAGATAGTGTTGAAAGCCTTGGCAAAGTCCAAGTAGGCTGTGTGAACCACCTTACCCTCGTCCACGGCTCTTGACACTGATTCGAAGAAGTCAATCAGGTTCAGGAGGCAAGATCAGCCCTTCATGAACCCAAACTGGGTGGGGTCTGGTGTTTAAAGGTTGCCAATATCTTTGTTTATAAGTTCTGTGATAATATGTTCCATGGCCTTGCAGATCAGGCTAGTCAGACTGATGGGATGGTAGTTCCTGGGATCCAAAGTGGATCCCCCCTTGTGTAGTGGGATGACTGTAGATGTGCACCACTCTGTGGGCATGAAGCCTGAGGTGAGGCTATGATTAAACATTGTAATTTGCAAGGGTGGTTGTCTTCCCAAACAGTATAATTATGCATTTTTAATTGCATTTTTAGGCTATGGTTCTGGCACTAGTTATTTGTTTGTGTCAGACATTTCTGCAGGATATCTACAATTTTGAGGGATTCAATGATTGTGCACAACCTGCAGTGATCAACAAATTTGGTCAGCCAAAGGCCCTCTGCATTTGCTTTGACTTCAGAGAAGTACAGTCATAACAGAAGAGGTCCCAGTACTGAGCCCTGTGGGACAGCACTAGTAATAGGCCTCTTGGTGGAAGTGGATTCCCCCACCCTATCTTCATGTATCTTGTCTGTGAGACATTTGTCTATACATCAAGTGATTTAGAGATTTATGCCTAAATTTGTGAGTTTGTCTATAAAACCTGAGTGAGATATTGTGTCAAATGCGTTTGCCAGGTGAGGATATGTAGTAGATACCATTTTGCCACAATCCATGGCTCTGGTGTCCTTCTCAAAGAAGTTCACCAAGTTTAGTAAGCATGGCCTACATTTGACAAAACCGAAGTTGGATAGATCCACTATTTGAAGATCTCCTAGTCTTTGTTTATCAGGTAAACAATAATTCTTTCAATGCTGTTGAATATAAGACTAGTCAAAGTTATTGGTCTATAGTTCCCAGTGTCTGTTGATGGTCTGGCTTTGTGTAGAGGAATGACAGTTGCAGCCTTCCATTCCCTAGTGATGAAGCTTGTCTGGAGCCTGTGATTGAATAGAGATTCTAGACAGCCTGACAGGTCAGACTCCAAGCTATTTAAGAGGAATACTGGGATATTATCAGGACCCACTAATGCAGTGTTTTTAGCTCTGGGGAGTGCAGTGAATAACTGTTATTTAGTGATAGTTGGGGGAGTAATGGTAGACTATATTTCCTGGTGGAGTAGAGTTGATAGGTTGGTGAAATTGTAACTAAATTTATTGGCCATCAATTTTGCTATATCCCACAGTTTAGTATAGAAAGTTACATTTACTATTAGTTCAGCACACTACTGGGTGTTCCCTTTAAGGTTGTATATATAATTGAAAAATGCCTTATGGTTATCCTTGGCCTGAGAGACTATTTTTGCCTTGAAGTTGGCTTTGGTGGACTTGATTAGTCCCCTGAGTTGCTCGATGAGACTGAGGGAGTTTTTTTTTTGTCTTTTGGGCAAAACCCTTCCTGTATTTGGACAGGATTTTCTTTCTTTTGTTGTACAACATATTTATTCTGGGGGTCCATGAAGGAGGCTTGTTTTTGAAGTTTGTGCTAAGTTTATTTTGGTTTGGTACTGCTGTTTCTATTTAGTTATTTACATGCTTGTACAGGGTTTCTCTAAACACTTTCACATAGGCCACTATGCTCTCTGACTTGGAGGGGGGCTTGGAATTTCGCTATGCCTTCACTTAATAGGCAGTAATTAGCCTTAGAAAAGTTCTTAATGGCTTGGGGGTTTGTTGGGAGTTCAGCCTTTATATATATTTCAAGGGTTACCACTTTAGGATCTGATCTGACCAATGGTGACATTACATGGGGGGGGTTGCATCATTCTCTCAATTTTGTGAGTACCAAATACAGAATATCTGCACCCTTAGTAGATGTGAAGACTAGCTTTTCCTGAGTATTTCCATGGACAAAATTCAGGAATATTTGTGCCTGCGTGTTAGAGGATGTGCATGTATTACATCTGATGGTGTGGGGATGAATTGTGAGTGACTCCAGTACATTAAAGTATGTGGTCTGGTTATCCTGGGTCATAGATAGAGACCTTTAGCTAGCAAAAATATAGGTTCCTAGGATAGCACTAGGCTAATTGCCCTTATGGACCATTTTAAGCCGTCCCAATTACCCCCATGTCAGAATCAAACCCTGTACATTGTGTTTCTAAGGTATGCACCTTAACCTATGGGACTTTACCTAAGGTTAGTTTGACACGGAGTAGCTCAAGCATGTCATACTCTTTAACTAATCTTGATGTGTGATTGCTTTTTATGTAGATAGATACACCTCCATCTCTTGTCCCTTCTTGTGTAGTAGCTGATCCCAATGTGTGGAAGGCTGGGGTGCCTTCCACAGCTTTAAAACATATCTCAGTAGCTGCAGATGTCAACACACTCCAGAGTGAGGAGTGCTTCCAGGGAGAGGAGCTTCTTGTTGAGAATCCTAGCATTGAGTAGTGATACCTTTAGTTTATCTTGCATAGAATTGATCTGACTGGCATTGCCTTAAAAAGGGACTATAAGAGTGTATAATGTTTTGGCCAATATCTGAAAGTCTAGTGGTGACAGTTGTAGACTATCACTGGTAAAGCAGCATTTTCACAAGGACAAATATTGACCCCTGACCCCCCTTAGAATGGCATCAGTAACAAAGCAAATTGTTAAAGTCAATCAAGTTCTGCTTATATTGTGGTATCATCCTTGCAGAAGGTAGAATGCAGCTCACTGCTGGGCTCATACCTACCTGGGACACATAATCTGAAAGCTCTACCATGTCTGTCTTCAGATAGTCCAGGGAGGTATGTCTAGGATCATTAATACCCACATGGAATATGACAAAGTTATACTGGTATTTGTGGTTCAGTGTCCTGAGCACAAATGTGATCAGGTGGCTCCTTGTCTAAATAGGCAACTGACTGTGACTGTCTCTTTGCTCGGCCTGGTGAAGGGGGTATCAATGTGTCTCACAATAGAATCTCCAATGCCCAGTATATATTGGGGGGGGTGGGGCAGTTTGCCCTAAGGGCTTAGAGGTTGAGATATTGTGAGATGTAACTGCACATGTCATAGGGAGTGCTGTCTTTGTAGAGTGTTTGGAAGTTGCTGAGTGAATGTACGGGTGGCCTTTGAGGTTTGGATAGACTGCATTTAAGAGCCACAGCATATGTGAGTTTATGTGTCTGATCTATAGTAGGTACAGTGTGTGTGCTGTGGCAATCTGTTTGGAGATATCATTGTCTGTTATGTGACAGCTTTTGCTTCCAAAGACATAGGGTAATTTCTCCCATACTACGTCAGTCTGCTTAAGAATAAGGTGGTTGTTGGTAAACATGGGACAATTGCTACATTGTCTCAAGATGCCCATTTCCACCAAGCTGGCTATAGAGAGAGTAGAAAAGTGCACATCCTTGGCTGTGAATACTCTTTTTTTGTGATCTATATGGGGTGGTGAAGCTGTTGTTTAGAGTTATTCAGTTATGGGGAAGGTCTAGGATTGATCTAGTCAATCGAGAAACAGTAAAAATGCAGTATAAGGGTATACAAAAGTCTAAGATTCTGCAGCAATACACAGTTTGAACCTGGACAATTTGACCTCAATGAAAATTAAATTCACATTTACTGTCTATGAGAATATTTATTGGATAGTCTGACCCTGGATGCTTTGACCCCGGACTATTTGACCCCAATTAAATTTAATAAAAGCATTTTACTACTTAATATTTTACTCAGGCATTTTACATAGCAATTTAATATATTATTTAACATTTTAATATACCCGCGGTGGTGGTGCTGCAGTAGCGTTGTCGCCTCACGGTAAGACACTGTCTGGTTCGATTCTCAGCTAGAGTGTCTTCTGTGTGGAGACACGCATGAATGGGCGTACCTTCGTTGAAGGTTGTGCGTCAGGGCTGGTAACTCAGCACATAAAAATCAACTACCAATCATTAGCGGACTGGAGATTCACTGTGGCGACTCCTAGCCGGGAAAAGCCGAAAGACACAACAACATTTAACATTTTAATATGTAAATGTTTATTTAACATATTATTTAATATGTAAATAGTATTAATTTAAATAATTACAGTTTTTAACCTATACAGTGAAATCAATCTGGAATTTTAATTAGGAAGTTAACATATTATTTATTATTTTTAGTTAGCCTATTAAGAAATTGTGAGCAGCTCCACATAGGTATTGTAAATCTGTGTGCTTGGCATGACATTACTGTATGTATGCATGAGCGTTTTGTAACTTTTTTTAGTGTAA
>NC_056737.1:1454933044-1455053044 GCF_019279795.1 Protopterus annectens
CTTGCTGCCGGTTGTCTAGATAGGAAGAAAACCGGGTTATGGAAGAGGGATCCAGGGCCAGAGATTTTAGTGTGTGCAGAAGAAGTGAATGATTCACCATATCAAAGGCTTTTGATAGGTCTAAGAAAAGAGAAGATGTAAGTTTGTTGTTGTTACGGTTGAAGTTTATGGTATTGGTAAAGGAAAGTAAAGCTGTGGTGGTACTGTGGGCAGGTCTAAAACCATGTTGAGTGTCAGCTAGAAGGTTGTTATGAAGGAGATGGCTGAGCAGTTGTTTATGTATACATTTCTCCATGATTTTGGCTAAGGGGGATAGAAGTGCTATGGGACGATAGTTAGAGAAGTCATAGGATTTGCCTCCTTTATGTAGAGGTATTATATGAGATATCTTCCAGACTGTTGGAAAAATACCTTCTTTTATTGATCTGTTTATCAAGATAGAGACAGGGTAAGTAATGGTTTTTGCTGCTAGTTGCAAGAATTCAGCAGGAAGCTTGTCTGCTGAGGGGGTAGTAGGTTTTAGTTTTTGGAGAAGAGATTGTATAAAGGAGGTAGATACAGGTTGTAGGTTAAAGGAAGGGATAGTGTTTATTAAGGTATTTGGAGGTAGTTGAGAAGTATCTGGGGATAGTTGGTTGGCTAGAGTTTGTATAGAATTGGTGAAGAAGGAATTAAAGTTATTGGCTGTTAGTGTGGGGTTATCTGGGTCGGAATCCTGTGGGTTGGGGGTAATTATTTTGCCTGGGATCAGTAGATTATTAATACATGACCAGAATGTTTTTGGTTCATTTTTTGTAGTATTTCTTTTTGTCTGATAGGATTGCTTTTTTAGTACTGTTTCTTAGTTCTCTAAAGTTTTGGTGGTCAGATGGACTTTTGGAGGTACGCCATTTATGCCACGATTTGTTTCTTAGGGCTATTTTATGTTTAGTATTTGTGGTTAGCCATGGAGCAGTTTTAGTTTTGGTTCTAATAGTGCGACTTGGAGCATGCTGGTTAAGTATAGCTAGGAATGTAGAATTGAAGTGGTCTACTGCTTTGTTGATTGGAAGATATTTTAGTGGGGCCCAATGACATTGTGAAAGTTCCTCTTGAAAGTGATTAGGGTTAAATTGCTTTTTTGAGTGTAGAGTTTGGAAAGTGGTGGGTAGGGTTAGGTTAGTTTTGCATCTAATGATATAGGTTAGTGCGTGGTCACTAAGGTCATCAGGAAGAATATGTGATTGGTAGGTTTGCAGGGGGGTATTTGTAAGTATCCAGTCTAGGGTGGTATACTTATTGTTTGCTTTATTAATTCTAGTGGGACCATCGATAAGTTGTTTGAAGCCATAGAGGTTAATGTGGGAAGTAGGGTTGTCAATGTTACAGGAATTCCAATCAATGTTGAAGTCCCCTAGGACTATTGTTTCTTGTGGGAGTTTGATAGAAAGTTGGTAAAGTATATCTTCAAGGGTATTAATGTTATTTCCAAGGGGGAGATAAGTACAAATGATGTTTATTGCTTTAGCGTTATTGATTTGTATTTTGGAGCTAATAATTTCTGCATTTGTGTTTTGGGTAAGAGTTAGGTCTAGAGGATTAAGTTTAAGTTTTGCTTTGTACATAATGGCTACCCCACCTCCTTTCTTAGTAGTACGATCAAGTCTAATCATGTTGTAACCGGGTGGGGTAATTTCGATGTCTTTAATGGAAGGTTTTAACCAAGTTTCTGATAGGCATAAAATGTCAAACTGTTGAGTTTCAAGGAGGGCATGGAGTTGACTGATTTTGTTGCAGATACTACGATATTAAGATGGGCTATGGAAAGGGAATTTGTAGGGTTAGAGCACAAGAGAGATAGTGGTTTAGTTTGTTTTTGTTTGATGTTGGTTGTAGTGTGATGTGGGCCAGGATTGGGGTGAATATCTCCATCTTGTAGTAAGTGGAAAAGAGTAAGAAATAGATGTTGTTTAGGATTATAGTGAGAAAGATATGTTTTTTTGGTTGGACTCTTTAGAAATTTGCAATGTACTAGCCTGTGGTATTTGGCTAGAAGGTATATGGACTGAGATGGTGAGAGTATATTGGATGCAGGTAAAGGTATTGCATGTGTAGAGGTGCTTTTAGAGGGCAGTGAAGGAGAGATATTCTTGGAGAATTCATAAGACGTTATGATATAAGTAGATATAAGAGATGATAATAATAGTATGGAGATAAGTAATCTCAGTAGAGGATGGATGTATAATATGGTCATTGTGAACTAGGTGGTTGTTTGTAGTGATGTAGGATATAGTGTGATGAGGTAATGTTAGATGATAGTAATTAGATAGGGTGTGGCTGGAGGTAGGGATGTAATGAGATAGGTATAGTGTTTAAGAAAGGGGAGGGTGTGTAGGTATGAGTGAGGTAACTGTGATGTATTTAGGGAGTAATGTGGAGCTGTGATTGGAGAGGAGGTAAATAGGGGTGTGGCAATATTTCAGATAAATGTAGGACCCCTGGGGCGGGTGGGAATTGGGGGTAGGGAGGGGAGCGGAGTGAGCCCGCAGGGCGAACGGAGCGGGAAGAGCCAAAGGAGAAGAGGACCAGGAGAAAAAACTATCAGTAAGTACACAGAATGAAGATAAGTAAGGCAAAGGGATATAAGTAGTTTCGTTGTCAAGAGGTAGGAGCAAATAGAAGCTCAGAGCTACAGAGAAGGGTAGAAAGAGGTAGTGGAGCAGAAAGGGGCGAACAGTAAGATAGGGTGGGAGAAAGAGAGGTTGCTAGGTATGAACAGTTTACAGAAAGAAAAGAAAAAGAGAGTCCCTAGTAGATGTGGCCCCTTAATAGCCACAGCAGGTACTTTTATCAATGCTGTATGCAGGGCCTGAGGGTTCCAGTATGAGGCAAGTCGCTACGGATAGTACAGGGAATATGTGGTGAGTAGATAGAGGGGAGGGGAGGTTTGGATTGCAGGCTGCTGGCTGAGCTGACTTAAGAATATACAATTTCCCTCGGAAAGAGGCATACAAATATGTATTTAAATCCAGCAGAAGTTCTAGGACATACTTTCTTATGTCTTTCCAGGTGAAGGCTCCCCTTAGTGGGATAGCTTTCTTTCTTCAATTAGGAGAGGAGACAGCAGTTAGGGATAAGATGCAAGATCCAAGACCAGCAGGTGGTCAAGGGGTGGTATGGCTGGGAAAAGGAGATAGAAAGGAGATAGTTAAGTTATAGACCAAAACTTAAGGAAGCACTACATTAACATACAGGTGACATCTTCATGAAAACATTCACTATCTAGCAATAACTCTATTTGAGGTTGGTGCAGGCAAAAACAAATCAATTATACTGTACAGTGGCAGGAATTGAAACAGATAAATCATATGTATGACCACACTAGAGAGCGTCATGAAAACACAATTACCACATCTAGAGAAAGGCCATAGTAACAAAATTCCACTAAAATATTAGATATCCTGTCAATATTGCCATAAAGGTAGACTAACTAACAATACTCTCACATAAGCCTGTAACAAGTTGGGTTATGATAAGTCTCAGCATGAGCTACAGGATGTGTATGTAAGGATCAGGTAAGCTGAGTGGGTTACACATAAAACCATCTGTAGATTTTAGCTTGAGTCGCCAGGATATATAGACCACCTAAGGTACTCATACTTATGAGAAAAAAAGTACTATACACTAAACAGCAGACAGCAAGCATAGGTGGCTATGTAGGCTAAATAGGAAATGAGTCCAGAGTGAGGAGAACGTAGTAATATACAAAGTGGTTAAAAATAACCTGATAATAAATATAACCTGATAATGAAAACTAGCGTGTTTACACACTTCGTATTATAAGTTAAAGCTAGAGTTGGAAACCCTTGTAACTTTCCGAAGAAAAGCTAGGCGAGTGTCGAGACGCTAAAAAACAGCGTGTTCCCACTCGTCGTGTTGTTAATTTAGGATGACAAATGTAAACATTGTAATCTGTTAAATAATCTGATCGAGTGTTAGGCCGCTAGAAACTAGCGTGTTCTCACACTTCGCATTGTAGGTGAAAAACATTAAAAACCTAAGCGAGCGTTAAGTCGCTAAAAAACAAGCATGTTCTTCACACTTCGCTTTGTGTACTCAAGATGATAAGCGTAGACCCTTGTAGCCTTAAAATAACCTGAGCGAGTGTTTAGCCGATAAAACTAGCGTGTTCTATAAACACTCAATAACTATAAACAACCAGACCAAATGTTATACAATGTCCTTATTCTGAGCCGATTTCTGTTACATAGATGTCAAAGTTATGCCGATATTTGACATTCTTCGCAAGTCCCTCAGTTTTGGCATCACACTATGAAGCACGATGTGGATGATATTGGCCTTAAACCTTACATCTGACACTACTTAATTAACCTAACTCATTAGTTATAAGGAATACAAAGTGCATTCATTTCCACCTCTGTATGAATGATGTCATTCATTCATTCATTCATGGAAGTTTTGTGAGAACCAACGTCAGGATTGCTGATGGGGCTACTGACACCATTCCTGCTACTGCAAGTAGTGTACATGTGATAACAGGCATAATTCATTCAGCCTTTTGCAGCATACCACCAGATATGAGTGAAACACTGTCCATGTCAGAGGAGAGAGGCAATACATGCCTTTTGTTTATATGTTGTTACTAAGCTAATGATCACTATGGCTCTTACAAGCCTAGCCATGCAACCCAAAAAATTACTATGGAGATGCTGGGGACTGAACCCAGAAGCTCATTTAAGGAAAGCAAGTGCTCTTCCCCTGAGCTACAGTCCCTTACTTATCACCCTTACCTAACTTTTCTATGTGCCTCATACCAGCTGAACAATCAGTTATAATTGATGTCAAAATCATTTTTCAGAATGATAGCTTCAGACAGTGACAATATTCACACAGTGTAATTCCATAACTGAATTTAAGAGTATCATAATTATCTGGAATTGTAAAAAATGCATTCATGTTGTGTTATATTACGCAAGCATTACAATCAATGTAACAAAAAGTATTACATATTTCTAAAAAAAAAAATTCCATTAAAAGGCTAAAATCACTTCATCCAACTGGAACACTTTCCATAGCATGGAAGTATTTCAGTTTCATCTCCATTGTTGTGTAGATCATAATGAAATTCAATTCCCCGCATATGGCTGTCTGTACCTGAGATACATATATCATGCATGCTGTAATTTAACTCATTCAAGTACGTTATAATTTCAAAAGGTCAAAGGTTGAAACACATGAAAGTGACTTGGAATACCCCAGGTGCTTTCTGGAAAGGGTGCTGTATGCTTTGAGCAATGTGACATGAGAACAATTCCTTTATCAAACAGATATCAGATCGAACTGTTATTCTACCTCTACAGTTGGATTCAACTGGATTTTAAATGCCTTTGAAATTAAATTTTAAGAGGAAATGAGCTCTCAAGCTGCCATTTTAAATAGTTTATGGTCCGACATGCCATAAGTATCAAGAATAAATATATAGTCCTAACTATATGCAAGAATTATCTCTTTATTTTATCACTTGTACGTATTCTCTCAGGTGGTTTGGCACAACGGTTTTAGGGGGAAGGAGAGAGCAATATAACCAAGTCTACTCTTTCTTATAATATAATAAATTACTAACGTTCTGCTTTGTTTTCACATTTATAGTATTGTTATTTATTACAGTTTTGATTGATTTATTTATCCTGGATATTCAGGGAATGTTTGCTCTGCCAGCTTTGTAGTTTAACTTTCAGTTATGATTCACATTTTTAATTTCTTTTTTTTTTTTTTACTAATTTTATGCAGTCTTTCCATTTTCCTCCTTGATTTCTTATTTCTTATAATACATTTTCATCAATGCTTAAAAGTCCCTGCTATAAATTTTAGGAAGGATTCGTAAAGAATTCCTCTTAGCATAGAGATAGCTTTTTTTTTTTTTTTACAAACTTCAGAACTGCTTAAAGCAGTTGTACAGGTAACAAGATAAATGTTAAACGTTGCCCCTTCTATTTATTTGGTGCAGTGCAGAGCAAGCTATGCTGAATTATTTTGAATCTATTAGCAGATGCCATCCCTATCCAAGAGTCATTTGATTAGACAAGTTGTCAAAAAAATCATTGAACAAAGTTCTTCATCTATCTACTTTTCATATTGCTGAGACTGCATAGCTGTGATGGATGGAATAGCTATTGTACGGGTATTCACTGCCCTGTCATCTCATAAAGCAGAATACTGTAGGTAAAAGGAAGTGATGGATTTATATGCTCCTTCAGTACTTGTATTTAATTTTATACTTTAATTTTGAGTTGTACTCTTTTTTTATTATTTGAAAATACTAATTGTAGTGCTACAACAATAGGCATAATTTTTGTATGTCTTCTACAGCACGCCATCCTCCATCCTGCTGTGTTAGCTAAGTATGCTTGAATGGTTTTCAGTGGAAATAATCAAAGACCTGCTGTTCTTCATGGCTTTACCATCTTGTTTTTTTTTTTTTTTTGAATATATAAAACTTTGTTGTTTCCAGTTCATTTTAGAGAAGAGGTAACCTGTTGTCATAGCTATAAGAATACTGGTGCCAGCATTTTCCAGTATGCTTCATTAGACTGTCATACCTATTTCATTGAAATGCACATTTGTATGAAATACTTGAAGTTAACTTACTTTATAAACTTTGAGGTTACAGGGGAAAGCAGATAGTAAATTACATAGATTACAGTACATTGGAAAATGTCTCAGGTGACTTACTTTTCGCCTTTACCTTGAGATTAGCACAGAATCCCAAAGGCCTTTTGTTTTTCAGTGTTTAAAATGGGCGCTCTTGCTGAATGTCTAATTTAAAATGCATGTATGCTTGTGTGTGTGTGTGTGTGTGTGTGTGTGTGTGTGTGTGTGTGTGTGTGTGTGTGAGAGAGAGAGAGCGAGAGAGTGACTGTAAGTTTTTTTTAACCGGTACACAAAGAGGTTTAAATCTGGTTTGTGTATCGGTAGCCTCAGCTTTATTTTAATACATGATAAACAATTTGTCTGATATTACTGTTTGATAATAACAGTTAATCTGCTTACTCAGTCTTGTAAGAATGTAGTTCCACTTGGCATCAAGTGTCACTGATTACTGAGATGTTTTGTTATCTTCATTTTCCAGCACCAGAAAAACAGACTAAGAAACAGACGTTACAGTACTGAAACTTAAGGATACTATTATGCTGAAAAAATAGGGATTACAGTGAGTTAACAGCATTGCTGAAGTGGATTACTTTTCTCTCATAAAAAGTGCCTCTCATGGAGTGACACTAATGCAATGTTTCTGACTGAGTTATTTTTTCAGCAGCATTACATTTTTTATTATGTATTTATTTATTGTAAACATAACTAGTACAAAACGTATCCATATTTGCTGTATTCAGCACCACAAGTGAGTACAACACAGAAATACATACCTATACGTATACAAAGAGATGTATGCATTTACTTACATAAACCTACATTGTAAATACACAGAAGTACATATACACACACACACACACACACACACACACACACACACACACACCCAGAGAGAGACACACACACACACACACACACACACACACACACACACACACACACACACACACACACACACACACACACACACACACACACACACACACACACATGCACAAATGCGTGCACCCTCCCACAGACACACACACATATACACTCACACACACACACACACACACACACACACACACACACACACACACACACACACACACACACACACACACACACACACACACACACACACACACACACACACACAGATTTTTGATGTTTCTCCTTTAAACTTGTGTTTTGGTGTGAGTTCCCACAATCTAAATGGAAGTGGTAGGAATGACATGTTTCGCAGTATACAGGTATTTTACTATGCAGGTGACCACATTTTTGGAAAGATGTACCTTCTTTATAAGAAACTGTCCCTCTTTTCATTCTATGCAGGTTGAAAGGTAACACTGAGCTGAAACAGGTCTTACCCAGAACTACCAGCTCCTTAGAATATATTGTTGGGTTGGAGGAAACTGTCAGTAACTCCTTATATATTACCCACCATGTAACCCAAGGATGTTTCTTCAATCAGTTATTGACTTTGTTCACTCCTCAGTGCCAATATCCTCCAGATGGTTAATATTGGGTGGCTTTAATATCTGAGTGGAAGGAAAATCATTAGCTCTTGTGAAATAATTCTGTTGTGTTATGAAGGGGTCAGAACTAGCTTTTGTAAAATAATTCTTTTGTGTTATGTTGTTGTGTCTTTCGGCTTTTCCCGATTAGGGGTCGCCACAGCGGCACTCCGGTCCGCTAATGATTGGCAGTAGATTTTTACGTGCTGAGTTGCTGGCCCTAATGCACAACCTTCAACAAAGGTACGCCTATTCACGCATGTCTCCACACAGAAGATGCTCTAGCTGAGAATCGAACAGGACAAAACGTCTTACTGTGAGGCGACAACGCTACCGCAGCCTTGTTATGAAGGTGGCATATTTGCTCACAAGCTTACCATTGATACCCATATGTTACCCCTAGTGCTCCAGCTTGGTGTTAAGGATAGTGACTTGTTGGACAAGGAGGAGCTTATCACTTGGTTTGACCATGGTCTGGTTTGCTTTGTAGTTGATCTTCCATGGATGGCACTCCCAGACCTGTGAATCATGGTGTGTATAAGTCAAGGTTGCTCAACGTTTAATACTCTGACTGCTACCTTATACCAGATTTTGCAGAACTCAATGTCAGGAGTGTTGATGAGGCTACTGACATGTAGAACAATCCTTAGCCACCTCAATCCATCTCCTAGCTCCAAGTTATACATGAACGTTTCTGCCATACTCACCTTTTAGAGAACAGGCCTCTGCTTGGTGAACAGTAGTCTACAAATCTGACATTTTGTCAGTAAAAAGTCATAGTTTCTATCCCACAAAATCTCAGCAATGGCAATTCAACCAGTGGTCCTCTTCCAGGTGGTGAGTAAGCTTAGCAATCCATCCTGTCTTGTCTTGTCACCTAGAGGTCTTTTTCATCTAAGGAGATTGAACATTTCTGATTTGAAAGCCTGCATTTGCACTTGTTTCTGTCCTGTAACTCTTCTAGTTCAGATACAGATTCTTAGTTTTAGCACTTAAATTTGCTTATTCATGCTCAGCACTTGTTCAGAACTTGTAAGCACTAAATAAGCTACTAATTACTACAGCACTCAATCTTCCTCATGAGCTAGAGGAAAACAGTTTTTGTACTTACTTTTCTCACTTGCTTAGAGAAAAATAGCTCTTGTACTCACTTTCCTCACTTATCTAGAGGAAAATAGTTTTTTATTCAGGCATATCCAAGGGTCAGCTCTCAGTGTTCTCTCCTGTCTATCTGATGAATCTGGGCATCTTGAGGCAATGTAGAAATTGCCTCATGTACACAGACAACCCTCTCCTTCTACCACCCAACACTACAACCTGTGAGAGATGCACTTATCTAGCCAACTGGAGGCAAAGCTCTCCCCAACCAAGACTGAACTTGACAGTCATGAGGAGAAGGTAAACATTTGCACCACACCACACTCATCACATAGTCTCACTAAATCTACACCACCAAAATCCACACATAGTAACACAAAAACATTTGTGGAGGATTTCAATAATAATCTGTCTAAGTAACAGAGACCTCCAAAGCAGAAATGCAAGCAATGTCCATCACCCAACACAACCCAAATGACACATAGCCCACAGACTCAGTGTGCCACTCAACCACAGCCAATAAGACAAAACAGCATACCCAACACTAGTCATAGGTGACTCTATAGTTAGGCACACTGATGTCCTACTCACAAGGCTAAACAAGGAGAATGTTACTGTCAGTTGCCTGTCAGGTGCTAGGATCCACCACATAACCCACACACTCAGGTCACTCCACAACAAGTACAAATATGACTCTGTCATTGTCCATGTTGGTGTGAATGACCTGAAATGTACCTCCCTGGACTACATGAAAAGAGACATGGAAGAGCTCTCTGATCTTGTAGCCCAGGCAGGTATGACCCTAGCCCTGAGCAGCATTCTGCCATCACCTCGAATGATACCGCAGTACCAGGACAAAATGATTGACTTCAACAATTGGCTAAGCTTCTGGTGTCATTCTAAGGGGATCCAGTATCTGTCTGCTTGGGATGACATGGTCAACAGACCACGATGCTGTGCCACAGATGGCCTGCACCTTTCATCCCTGGGATTCTGGATACTGGCTAAGGCTCTTGCCACCCCTATAGTGCCTTTTTTAGGCAAGGTTCAAATAACAAATTCACCACCGTAACAGGAACAAGCAAGCAAAAACTGACGGTAATGCTACTCAATGCTAGACATCTAAATCTCAAAATGCAGTCACTTGAGGCACTCCTTAAAATGGAGAACATCGATATCTGTGCAGTGACCGAGACCTGGTTCAAGGCTCCAGAGAGCACCCCTGCACTACCAGGCCATAACTCATACCACACTTTTCGGCCATGTAACCTGGACCGAAACACCAAAGGCGGAGGTGTGTCCATATTCATTAAGGATATCCACACCTCCAGGCTAGTTGCTCAGCATAATGCATCCAAGGTTATCCAAGTGTAACTAACTCTGGGCAAAACTGCAATCCAAATTGTAGCTTGCTACAGATCCCCCACCATGCCCCAGGATTTCCACTCCTCTTTTCTTGATGTACTGGAAAATATTAGGGTTCAACCAAACACCCTAATAATGAGCGACTTCAACTACCCCACCATTAACTGGAAAAATTACTCGTGTACCAGATTTTCACGTCAACGCTTTCTGGAATTCATAAACTCCAATGCCCTGGGTCAACTTATCCACACCCCCACCAGGCAAATAATATCCTAGACCTAGTCATTATCAACATGAGTGACCAGTGTTCCACACCTGAAGTCAACTCCTCATTGGTCCGATCCGACCATAAACTAATCACCTTTGATATCCATATCCCGCCCCCACCCCCCATTAAGGAAACCATGGTAAAAAATTTCTCCAAAGCCAACTTCATGCTTCTTAAGACAGAAATGGTGAACTTCATGACACCCATGCAGATAGACAATAATGTTACAACTGCTGAATCCTACACAAATGCACTCTATAAGCACTTACACGAGTGCATGGATTGTGCTATCCCAAACAGAACCAAGACGCTATCCTCCAAAAAAAAGAAGCCAATCTGGTGGTCCCCTGCCATAAACAAACTGTACAACAGAAGGAAGAAACTGTTGCAAAAGAGAGTAAAATCCCATGAGTGGAGGAACTCCCTGGTCAGCCTCAGTAAGAAGCTGAGATCCCTTATAAGATCCTCCAAAGCTAGCTATGAAAACAAAATCACCACTAATTCTAAGGACAACCACAAAGCATTCTATAGCGATATCAAGAATCTCAATGGCAACACCCAGATCTGCTCTGAGTTACAGCACAATGGCACGAAAATTACAGAACCAACTGATATTGCCAACATCCTGGCAGATAGGTTCAGTGCTAACTTTACCCCCCCACCCCCTAAAGGGCCCATATCTATACAGGAAGAATGCAGAGTCCCTGTAATCACAACTACGCAGGTAAAAGATGCACTCTCTAAAGCCAAAAACACAGCATCCATGAGACCGGACAACATCCTAGGCTGCGTTTTACATGAACTTCAGAACGAACTGGCTGTCCACTTAAGCACCATGTTCAATAATAGCCTCGCATCAGGCTTTGTGCCCACTGAATGGCACACAGCAACAGTTATCCCACTCCACAAAGGGGGAGCCACCACTGATCCCGGGAACTATCGACCTATTAGCCTGACGAGCCTGGTCTGCAAGGCTATGGAACGTATCATCATGGACTCATAAACTAAGAAGTTGGTAACCTCCAAACTCTGGATCCCACCCAGTTCGGGTTTGTGAAAGGCAGATCATGCCTCCTGAACCTGATTGACTTCTTTGAGGCAGTCACCAAAGCCGTAGATGAGGGTAAGGTGGTTCACACAGCCTATCTTGACCTCACCAAGGCTTTCGATGCCATCCCCCATTCTGGAATTATAGCTAAACTGACTAAACTAGGTATAAATCCCTATGTCACAAGATGAGTTGCCAACTGGCTCACTGACAGAACCCACACTGTAAAAGTTGCAGACTCCAAATCTGACCTCAAAGCAGTGACAAGTGGAGTACCACAGGGTTCCGTCCTGGGACCTCTCCTGTTTGGTATCTACTTCTCTGAAGTACAAGATAACACAGAAGGCCTCTGGCTAATGAAGTTCACAGATGACTGCAAACTAGGAGCCATAGTCAAGTCCCCAAATGATGTGGTCATCCTACAGAAGGGCCTCGCTGAGACAGATGCCTGGTGTCAGGGCCATGGCCTCAAGCTCAATGCCAAAAAGTGCAGTGTCATCCCCTTTGGCAAAAACTCTGTACCCATGAACTTTCACATAGGCAACAATCTACTTAACACCCAATGTGTGATAAGAGACCTTGGGACCCAGGTGGACAGTAGTCTCTCCTTTGATAGCCACATTGCCATAGTAGTCAGGAAGTCCTTCTAGGTGGCACACCTCATCATAAAAGGGTTCTCATCCAGGAAAAAAGAGGTCATTGTTCCCTTCTGCTTGACAGTCATTAGACCCATTATAGAGTACAACTACCCTTTTGGAATGTACCTCACAAGACATCTGCAGCGGCTGGAAAAGCCAAAGAAGTACCCCACAAAGAGGATTACTGGCCTCAAACAAATGCCCTACACTGACCGCCTCAAAAAACTCCAGCTTTACTCCGTAGCATATTGCCTACTCTGAGGTGATCTCTGCCTAACATATAAAGCTATGTCAAACCCAGAGCTGTTGGACATGCTACACCTAAAGAAATCCCAATCCCTCTGAGCTACACGCTCTAGGGACCTAAACCTTGCCACCACAATAAACAGGACATGCTGGAGGGATAGATTCCTGTCCCAGAGATTTCCCATACTCTGGAACAGGCTACCCATCTATGTCAAGCAAAGTTCTTCATTAGCACTCTTCCAAGATAATTCTTGATGAGTGGATGGGAAATAGGAAATACACCCCGGGGATCACTTCTGTGTCTCTGCTCGATAGTGGCACAGGAAAATAACTTTCTTGGGTGGCGTAAGCCAGGAACCTTGTTGGCTAGGCTTATGTAGGCCCTTGGGCCGATGGCCTAGTACCTACCTATGAACCTATGAACCTATGAACATGCTGCTGGATACTTCACCACTAAGTCTAGTGTAGGTAGTTGACTGCTTGTAGGAACATTCAGTGGTTTGGCTGAGAACTCTCTGACTTATTTGAGTTCAGTGTTCTAATTTAGAATGAAAAACTAATTGTTCTAAATTCTTTCATGCACTTGACCACCTGAGCACTTTACGTTTTCCTACCAAGTTTGTGAGAAATTGCTGGGAAGTGCTGTGTCTGATCCTCTCCTAGCTCACCCAGCTGTCTCTTAGGAGTGCAGCATTTCCATCTTTACTAAAGGAGGCCTGGATCCGCGGTGGTGCAGCCGTAGCATTGTTGCCTCACAGCAAGAGGTTCTCCCATTCAATTCTCGGCTGGAGTGTGGGAGTGCCTTCTGTGTGGAGTCTGCATGTCCTCCCCGCGGTCGAGTGGTGTTCCGAAAGACATGCGTGAATGGGCGTGCCTTCATTAAAGGTTGGGCGTCGAGATGGCAACTCGATACCATAAAAATCGACTGCCAGTCATTAGCGGACCAGAGTTCCACTGTGGCAACCCCTAATTGGGAAAAGCCGAAAGACAAATAAACAACTAAAGGAGAAATCAAATAGCCAAACAACGAGAAACAAGAACTACTGAAGAAACGGACTGCACACGATAGGAGGGCTGGAAAACACAGCTTTAATACTTCAAAACCAATACAAATTGTATTAAAATCCAGGTGATAGTAAGCGCTTTCGGCAAGTTAAAATAACCCGCCTTCATCAGATAAACCACGAGATTTCAAAAAATGTCTTATACTATACAGTTAAAAACAATAAACCTATCATGTCAAAGTGCATTACTAAATCAGAAAAAAACTCCATGACAACCTTAAAAGGGCATGACTTCAAATTAAAAAGTAAAAAATACGAACAAATAATCCATCGTTAGTGAATGTTAATAGGTAGTGCAAGAAATATATGCAAAAACAACTCTATATCGGTTGGATAAGTACTTTTCAACTTACTATTAGAAATCTCATATTGCACTACACCATATAAAAAATGTGTATGACTACCAAACACTATTGTGATCCTTAAACTGAATGAAGCTTGCAGATTTTAATACAAAGCTGAAAACACCTCTGCTGGGATGTGTTAGCTTCAATAAATAGCTTGAATCACAAGTTAATATTACTTGGATTGAGGGTAACAAATATACACGTCACAATAGATAAATGCCTTTATCAATACAAAGCTGAACTTTCAAGGTAGGGCAAAACTAGGTACGCTTATTAGAGAGGCTGGAACGCAATTAACCGCAACCATTGTATTACGGCAATTGTGTTATGTGACTAACCTGCGCAAAACTGTCTATACACCAATACAAAAATAAGAAAGAACTAAGTAGTGTTAAGATAAAATAATTATTATACACATTAGTCAAACCAACCTCTTTAAAACCTGTATATGTACCAAGTAATGCCTAAAACCTGTTATATGTACCAAGTAATGCCAATGAAAAAAATGGCGACAAGGGTGGTCGGATACACAGTATCCTTGATCATAACAAATATAATTATAAGTCCCCGCGGTCGAGTGGTGTTCCGAAAGACATGCGTGAATGGGCGTGCCTTCATTAAAGGTTGGGCGTCGAGATGGCAACTCGATACCATAAAAATCGACTGCCAGTCATTAGCGGACCAGAGTTCCGCTGTGGCAACCCCTAACTGGGAAAAGCCGAAAGACAAATAAACAACTAAAGGAGGCCTGAATTACTTCAGTGCTTAAGGAGGCTTTACCTTGGTCAGTCATGCATGGGTATGGAACTCTGACTGCGTCTCGGGTTACCAGGGTTGAATTAGAAGCATAGTTTAATGATGAGGGTTGTCCCATTTGTCTACACCGGAGTATGCTTCAAGGTTGGTGGGTGGGGCTTCTTGAAGGTAAATGTCCCCTGCAGAAGTGATGGAATGTCCATCATTAGCAGCCCATTATATGCCCCCTTACCTACACAACTGAGTGTCTGCTAGGATGTTACAACAGCAATAAACAGAAAAAAAATCGTTGAACTTCTCCTGACAGCTGCCTACATGATGGATCCTCTCAAATGACTGTTTTCCTTGGTGAAGATGAAATGAATTGGTCAATTGTCTGAGAGCAGGCTAATGTTCAGCAGGCAGTGGTAACAAATAAGCCAAAAAAGGCTGGCATAGATGCCGATGATTTGGACAGTTACAGACCAATCTCCGACATTGTTTATGCACTACCAGCTTCTTATTTGAGTATTAATACGCTATGATCTGTTCCAGTCTGGATTTCAGTCATGATACAGCATGGGGACTGACATTGTTAGGGTGTTTAATTGTTTTCTTGTGGCTAAAGATAACTGTTATTACTTTGGCCTGATGTATTGCATCTTTCATCAGTGTTTGACACAATGGGCCATGAAATCTTGTTTGATCATTTAAATCATTATTGTAATAACTCAAACATTATCAGGTCATGATTTGACTCTTACATTTCTGGCTGTACTCAGAGGGTTTTGTCAGCAGTTAATTGTTTACTTTCCTTAAATCCAATATGTGGATAACTCAAATCTCAATCCTTTTCTCCAATTTTTTGTTAATTGTGTGCACTGCCATTTAGGGATATTATTCATAGGAGAGGTTTAAACTACCGTTTTTTTCACTGACAACAGACAGCTGTGTCACTCTTTCCCCCAGGAAACTGTGTTCTACCCTGAATAAACTTTCTTCAGCTTTGGAGTGCATCCTAAACTACTTGGGTGATAATACACTGAAACTCAATGCCTCCAAGACCATTCCTATGTCCTTTCACACCATATTTGTAAATGTTCTGCTTTAGTTTTGTATCAGAACATCATTTATTAGGGTGAGAAACAGTGTCTTGTGTTGAAGGTGTGGAATGTATGTGTGGTATTTGATAATAGACTTACTGTTAGGAACTAGGTGTCTGCTCTTTTGAAGTGCTCATGTTATCATCTGTAGACTATCTCCCTATTTAAGTCCCTTATCATCTCAGCTGAAATTCCTGAGATTGTGCACTCTTTGGTCTCTTCTCCGCTGGACTACTGTAATGCCCTTGGGCTGCCATATCTGGAACTTGACCATTTCAAGTTAGTACAGAATTCCATAACGTACATTCAGGTTTCTCAGTACCATCACTTTACATCAGAGCTGTGGATCCTTCACTTGCTGTCCATTCATCAAATGTTGTATATAAGGAACCTGAGGTAATCCAGAAAGCACGAGTCAGGTCTGGTATCCCACCTTCCAACCTGTGACCAAGAGGGTGGCAGGACTAACAAGAAACAGAGTACAAAGGGTTAGTCCAGATAAAATCACCTTAGCTTCCAGTTCTAGGAGACTCTGTCGGATACCCTCCCTTGGGAGGAATAACGACGACTTACTGAAGTTTCAAATAGTTTATTCTGTTTCTCAGGTAGATGGATGAGTGTTCTTGTCCTAATGGAACAAGGGAAGGTATTAGAGAGATGATCTCCTGGATCTGCTAGCTAACGGGATTTTATCTGGACTAACCTTTGTACAATATTGCATATAAAGCTGTCAACCTGGTGTACTTCACCCTACACAAAGTCCCACAACCATATGAAGATCTTTGCACCATGACAGACTGCTGCAGCCTGTGATGCAACACACCTGAGTATCCAAAAATTCTGAGAACTTGTCTCCATTCACCTGCTGAATGGTCCTTTGTGTTCCAAGGGTCTTATTACTGAAACCTCCTTGCTTGATGGCTAAGGTTGATTCCAACCCTAGATGTTTTTAAGAGATGGCATTTGGAGAGGGTGGTTAATTCGGCTTTCTCCCAGTACTGATTCATTATTGTCACGTTTGACATTTTATGTATTATCTGCTTTAACTATGTGTTTACAGTAGGGCTTAGTAAATAGGCACTTAAAATTGAGTTTGAATCTGAGTTTTCTTTTTGATGACCTGATTGGCTCAGTACATATGTGGCGGGCTTCTAAAGGAGACCCAAACTGGTATTTAAACAGGTTAGGAAAAACTTGGCTAGAGCACTACTTCACTACCCATTTCATTAGGGAACTCCCTGTCCTGTTCTTCTGAGATATGGAGAAAGACTGATGTGACGGTAATGTAGCAACATCCCTGGAGAAGTAAGCATTGTTTACAGCACATCACATTATCGCAGCACTGAAAAGCAGAAAATATTTTGAAGAAATTTCACTTCAAGATTGGAATGATATTGCAAGTGCCAGCTGGGAATAAAAAAGATGGTCTACAGCTGATTGGCCTTGTTTACCTTGCCCCTTCATTTGCTTCCCAGAGTGAAGAGATTGTGAAGGCTTCCCCATAATGTAATTATTGATCTTGAAAAGACGTATATGGCAGTGGAGACCCCTGCAGGTGATGCAGTGTAAGAAACAAAGCTGGAGGAAGTTGTTTGAATGGAGGGTACACAGTGGAACAGGACTGATGTCTGCTTGCATGCAAAGGATGTGAGAAAATATGTTAGTTTAGCACACAGGAATATGGTTATGATCTGCTAAGATGCTTACTCATGCAATCCTGGGTTTGATTTACTAGTCTCCATTTATCTACTGAGTACTTCTGAGGAGTACACAATCTATCGATCCATTTACATCACCCTGAAAAGAGGCAGATACTATTTTAACTGGCAAATAGATAAATATATATATATATATATATATACATAAATATAAGAAACCAGTTGTGTTCTGAAGGATATGACAAGGCAAATGAACATTAGGTGTGAAGAATATGAATTTAGGATTTATTTGTATCTACGCTCTTCCTAGATTTGTCAAAAGCCTTTGGCACCATTTCCCACACCCTACTCATATCCCAACTTTCCACCCTACATCTCTCTCCCTCCACCATAGCCTGGTTTTCCAGCTACCTGTCCAACTGACAACAAGCTGTCCAATGGAAAACTTCAACCTCCCCCTTCCTCTCTACACCCACAGGCATCCCTCAAGGTTCTGTTCTTGGCCCTCTACTCTTTAACCTGTTTATTAACAACTTTCACCACTCCATCCCAGAATCATCTGTCATCCAATATGCAGACAACTCGACTATCATCTGCTCTGCCTTCTCACCCTCTGAGCTCCTTGCAAAAACCCGATTAGCCTTCTCCACAACCAAAACCTGGATGCAGTCCAACCTCTTAGCTCTAAATGCAAATAAAACCAAACTAATGATCTTTTCCCCTACCAAAAACTCTATTATTGCCAAAATCTCATTCACCATACAGAGCCAGAACAACACCCCCCTTGAAATCGTTCCCACCACCAAGCTTCTCAGCATCATCATTGATGATGAACTAAAATTTGATACCCACATCCACTCCGCAATCAAAAAAACCTACCAAAAGATTGGTCTCCTCTACAGACACAACCGCTTCCTCAGCCCCTCTACCCATCAAACCCTGGCATCCACCTTCCTGCTCCCCTCCCTGATGTATGGTGCCCCTCTGTAAACAAATCTCCACCTCAGCTTACGATCCAGACTTAAACCCTGCTACAACAAGATCTGCAAATTTGCAAGCAATTCAAAAAACTCATCCCACCACTGCCAGTCCCTCCTCACCCTCAATTGGATTGAACTCCCCAACTACCTCAGTTACCTAAAACTCACCATTGCCCACAAGCTCATCTTTAAACCCACAAACTGCCCATCTCTCATTTCATCCATAAAACCCTATACACTCAACCGCCAACTCAGATCCAGAAACCAAAATATCCTTCAGGTCCACAAACCAGCACCACCTCCTGGCCACCTACTACTGTCCTACTCCTTAGCTAAGCTGTGGAACTCCCCCCCCCCCACCTTTGCAACCTTCCAAACTATACCAATTTCAAATCTCAGCTATTCTCTCATCTATCAGCTAAATGGGAATGCCCATATCATGCTCAAACATAACCCCCCCCTCCACCCCATCTCTTTCTACCATGCACTGAAATCATTACTATTTACCAATTCTATTGCTTCATCTCAACCTAAAACAGTCTCGTCCTACCAGGGACTGATTTTCTCTCTGCTATCTAATGTACTATACTTTCCATAATCCAATTTTCTTGTACTCTCTCCATGCAAAATGGTCCACCTAACCTGCAAAGGGCTAGTAGCTACTTGTTTAATGTTTACTTACAAAGAGCTTATTTGACAAAAATGTCTTTTTCTGCAAATGTTCAGTTTACCCAACCTCCAAAAGGGCTAGTAACCTTCTGTTTAAATGTTAACTCACTAAAAGCTTATTACATAATGTATTATAGTTCTGTAAATGCTTTAATTGTTTTGCACAAATCTTTGTTATTCTTTTCTAACATGTAATATGTAACTTGCAATATTTGGAGCTTTTCTCCCCGGGCCTCCACTGAAAATGGGCTCTTTATGGTCCAGTGGACTTCCCCAGTCATCAAACTTAAATAAATAAACAAATTTGACTTTTGTGAAAACTGTTAAGTTATCAGATGGTATGTAAAACTAAATGCTGTGAAAATTAACTTAAGAGGACATGTGAGTGATCTGACAGAAGGAGAATATGTGAGGAAGTATTTAATGTACTACTCTATTGAATGTGTTACATGAATACTATATTTAGATTAGTTAAAAATAGAACCAATAGCCAAAAAATAAAGATTTCTTATGAAATTTAGAACTGACAACATCAAAAAAGCAAAAGACTGAAACTGTGAATATCCTTATAGGCTTAAAATAATTAAAAAATGGATTTTGAATTAGTTTACTGCAAAAACATAATTGCCATACAGTTGTTTAATGAAGGCACCAATTATTCATATGTATAGTTGTTTAATGAAGGCACCAATTATTCATACTTCTATTTTTAAACAACTTGCTCTGATGAGGGTTACGGATGTAGAAAACTGAACAAAACTGACCACATTTCTCTATCTCTAGTAACAGGCTGAAACTCATGTGGATACCCTGGGATTACCAGAAGTGCTGAACAACATAATCCATAAAGTATTTCCTTGGTTTGAACTGTGGCCTCTTTCTTGTGGTAGCTGTCCTGGAGATGTGCTCAAACCAAATCAATTGGGTCCTCTCAACCCAGTGAATCAGAATTTATACTCCATGATCCTACTAGACTGCCAAGCGTAGCTATGCGTGACATACAGCAAGCTCGACTATACTGGGACTGAACCTCATTTATGCATTTATAATTGTAATCTCTTCCAGTCGGTAACTATCTGAAGATCATGAACATAGATATGGATACAAACATAGAAAGTGACTGATAAACAGAGACATTTGTTCCATGAGTTCATTAATGCTTTGCCTCTACTGCTTGTCTCAACCACTGCAATACTGCTGTTACTGCACCAGTCTGCTGCTTAGACTCCTGATTGTTTGTGCTGTTACTTGTGAGCAAGACTCTGAGACACTTAGATCTGTCTACAGGAGGTAGGCTGACCATCAAAATCTGCAGAGAGCATTATTCTTTTTTTGGGGAAGGACCATGGTCATTGATTGGAAGATATTAATTTTTTATCCCAACCACTTCAAACACAGCAGTGGACTCTTCAGACTAAGAGGATGGCATCATCTACAAGCAAGATTGCAGCTCTCATGTTTCTAGACTGGATGATCTCTAAAGCTTGTTGGCAGCTTGATATCCATCCATCCATCCATATATCCATTCATCCATCCACCCACAGACCCTTTTTCCCATTTTTGTACATGGGATCAGGGTGTAACTTCAACAGTGACAATCATCTAGAGCCAAGGTTTACACCATCAGGTGGCTAGCTAGCACTGCCACATTAGTTCTTCCATACCACAATCACACCCACACTCATAGTATGGCCAATTCAGTGTGTCCAATCCATCTACTGCATGTCTTTGGAGTGTGGGAGGAAACCATATCATATCCAGTAAAATCATAAACAACATGGCAGATAAGACACATTTGGTGGAACCTTATGCCCATCTTGATTCATTATAAGAATTTAGACATAACATTCACTTCCAAATACAGGGGTCAAATAACATGCACAGTAGCCTTGGGACAGCAAATTGCTGTAGCTCTCCCAGTAAAACATTCCAGGGCACAATTTAACATGCACTGGTCATCAATCCCTTGTAAAACAACCATGTTCATCAATGTACTAAGATAATTTAGGGCAATTTATAATCAGGATGGGACTATAAAAGGACAGCTACCAAATCAATTTCATTAAAGAAATACAATGAATACAACTGTGACTTGTTTTGTTTTCTTTTGTAACAGTAAACACATAAATATGAATCACAATATTTGTTTATAATGGACAATATGCAGAGACCCACTTACCAGAATGCATAACTGGCTTAACCCAGAAACAGATGCTTATTTTCCAGGACACCTTTCTTTAGCAAAAATACAAACGTTTTGACTCCCACAAACCAGGACATGCTGCTTTCTTGTACGGCTTTACTAAATATTTCTATACAAAGCTCAACCAATGAGTCACATTACTTTCTTCTGCTGTTTACTAAATATAGATAACAAATCTTGATTTGTGAGCAGAGATCACCTCAGGCTTAATAATAATATAATTTGTTGTCTCACAAATTATAGGTGCAAATAGCTAAGCTACATCTGTAAAGAAGCTTGTTTATACCTGTATTTTCAGGGATGCATGCATAATATAATTATGCTAGTATAAATATGTGGCATGTGCAAGGAGTAATTTTTATCAAACCACATTTATAATTTTGTTTAAATATAAAATTTTCCAAGTAAGAGACAGCAAAGCGATCACTTGACAAATCGTTTTAATCCAGCCATATTGCCAACAGTTATACTAGATACAATAAATGCAAAACATACATGACATCTAACTATAGAAAAATCTAGTATTGTAAAACATCTCAATCTCTTTTCAAATGGAGCTTGACCTACTTGGTGTCAACATTTTTTACTATGCACATATCCTTTACATTTACCATCATTCAATACTCAGAAATTTTTGCAGGTATTGAAAATAATGTAAAATGAAATGAGTGCTGATTTTCGTAATGCGTGACTTCAGAGGAAGTTGAAATTCCAAAACACAGGCTAAATGCAATGTTTTTTAATCACCTTTATTGAATTATCACTTGTGACTCAGGCAAATTTACATTTATACAAAAGTAATCAAACTATATTAAATTAACATTAAGAAACATACTTCACATATATTGCTATATATCATATGACCTAAGCAACATTACATAAAATATTCAATTCCTACCCCTTTTTCAAGCAAGAAACTTCTTTATTAAACCATCACTTATGACATAAGCAATCAGAAATTTATATAAATGAAAACAAACCACACCCAACACAATGTTAATTGCAAGCATTTTACATCATAAACCATACTGACAAACTCTCAGTTGCAAACATTATACATCACTTATAATCTACCCAATCATTTTCAGTCAAACATTACATAGCTCATTTAAGTCCTGCCTTCTTTAAAGATGTCCACTAAAAGATAATAGGATTTCAAATGTGCATAAGAAGTGTCATTTTTTTCTTTCAGAATTCTGTCATTTTGTTAAATTAATTATACATTGTTTGCCATTAAAGATTCAATTATTTACTGTCACAGAAACTCATAGCACCGTGTAACAGTAACTGATACATCAATCATTTCTGTAATTGCAGGCAGGATTTCTTTCTGATATTGTAAACACTGCACTGGAGCTCACTTAAATGTTCACATATGTGCAAAAAATATGGGGGATTATGTTTAAGTTTGTGTTGCTTTGGCAGCTGGAAGTTTACAAAAAACATCATTACCGAGTTCAGTAGCTGTTTGACATTGTTTACGTCCTTCTATAAAGATGAGTTGACATGTCATTATTTGTTTAAAGCAAATGTATCTTTTCTTAATAAAAAGCTTCCTTTATTCATTATGGTATTATATTAAACGTGCATGAGTGTGTGCACATCATGCCAAAAGGGGAAATAAATGCCACCCACTAGTTCGCTTCTGTGGAATATGACAGATTCTGAGATCTCTCAATGTATATTTATTGCCCTGCGTATCTTCAAAGGCATTTGTTACATCTTAAACATTTATCTAATGTAACAAAATGTTCACCCTATGACTCAACAGTCAAGATGAAAGATGCTCAAACACAGTCTAACCAAACCACTACACATGCACCTTCAGTGTAGTCTGTTTATTTAAACATCTTAAATTGTATTATTTTAGTCATTTTCATGACTTTCTTTTACAATGAAGATATCCTTTGCAAGATGTAAAGGCTTGTAGAACTGACTTTTATGAGTAGTCAGACTGCAGTGAAGCTGCATGTGTCTGTTTTTTATTTGTGTACTGTGTCAACTTTTTTGCAATATTATATAGTATGCACATCCAAAACATGATGCTATGTTGGCATTTTTGATCTTATTATTCAAACAAAACCTTTAATAATAAATTAAGCTCCTGCTATAACTGCATTCATCCTTTCTTAATTTACTTAATTGATGCCTACTCTTTTCTGTTCAAGTGAGAAATGCCTTACTCACAATGCAGCCACAATTGGATGGCATTTAAAATTATGAAAAGTAAAGCATGATTCATCTGGAACTGAAGAAAATTAGATTCTGCCTAACCAATAATCCATAGTTTTATTGACATTTTATAAACATTTAATTTGAAGCACATATTCATTTATTGACTAAGATACACACATTGCTATATTACCATTATTCAGTACTACAAATATGAACTTATTCACTGCTGCTCATCCCATCTTAAAAAGGCACCCCCATAAATGGAATATTTTTTTACCTTTTACTATATGTAAGATAGCCTTAGGATTGCATATTTTTGAATAAAGAGTGAGCAGAATTTTTTGAGGTTAGAGATTTTACATTTCACCTAAAACAGCAGGGAAATGTGTGCAGTAATGCACAATTATTTTTGTCACCATAATTCTCAAATACTAAATATGGCAGCACCTTAGTCACAGCAGATTCAAATGTTATTCTAGAATGAAAGCTCCAAATATTAAGGAAAAAATTAAAAGTAACAAAATATGCAAATATACAGAAAAAAATAAATACGTGTCCTTGTCAAGCACTGTTGTTCTTTTTACATTATACCTTATTTTGGCATAGTAAATAATGTTGTTTAAAGCACACATTCTCCAGATTGCTAAGTCACTTTGAACTAGTTATCAGTTACAGAACATAAAATGCATCCCTATAAAATTATCTAATCTAACCATATGCATACATGCATATCTGAATACTAATGATTCCTTCACCCCAACAGGCATTATAGCACAGCCCCTGAAATAAGCTGGGGAATTCCTGAAGTTGGATTAGGAAATTTAAATCTTGACTTTCCTCTTTAGTCAACATTGATAACATTGCTTTACAGCCTATTTTTGGGACTGGACAGCACATTTTACATGGTAGGTGAGTGGAGAAACTTTTGTCTCAGACAAATGTCATTCTTGACTTTCATTTAAGGTTAGACTATAACATTACTGTCACAGTAAACTTCTCTGTCATTTTATTTAAAAAAGTAATAATAATAACAATAATAACTTGTTAGCCATTAGGGGCATAGAAGTATTAAAACCAAGTTCATCCATATGCTTTTGTAATTGCCTTTTCTCATATATCATACATTAGTGTAATGCAGTTTGATGGATTTTGTAACCAAATGGCTCCGGTATTTAAAATGTAGCACTTCTGCTATTGGAGATAAAAGAAGTTAATGCGTAATTACATACTATGACTAAGGCACACACAACCACAATATTAAAAAATGTAAATGAAAATCACAATTATTTTTGTCTCGGAAGTCTTCCATGTTTAATACACTGACACATTTTAACTATTACTTGTCAGCAGAGTACGATCCGTTAGATCACTTTGTTTTTCTGCAGTTTTTGACTATTAGTCTTAGAGAATCCTACAGCTGATATGCAAAAGTCTACATTTTTACTTCAAGAAGCTTCATCTTGCAACTACAACAAATCTTCGTATTTACTTCTTTATTTATTTTCCATTTGTTTTCCAGAATAAGCAGACTGGACTGTGTCTTTTCAAAGTTCCACATTCTTTATATCTTTACAACAGCTGCAACTGCATTGAATGCAAACATAAAATATGTCAGGGACACTGAATTTGTGTACATGCTGTAAAGCACATTAGAATAGTCATATATGTGTAACATTTTGGTCATATAGATTAACAGCTGTTGTTAGATTTAGATTTGTTTTTGCAGTGTTGGGATTTTTGTAGTCTGAGTGAATTCTTGCATTCTTTGACTGTGTTTGCCTCTTGGAATGGAATACATTTTATTATTTGACATATTTTACTGTACTTCTTGTCCTTATAAGATCTTATAACCTATACAGTTGCAATTATTATCTAAAAGGAGTGATCACTATGTACTTCACTGATCCCTTTTAACTTAAGTGATGTCTGCACCTTACTTATTTTTTCTCATAGTACTATCATATTTATCTCATTTAAATAGTAGAATATTGTCCATAATTTTTATTTATTAAAGTTTTTAATTGGCTATATAGTGCATACATTCTTTCTGTAATATGCACTGCATACGCCATCTCACTCTACTATAGCATTTGCCATTTCATGGTAATCAGGACATTGTACTATGGCAGCTATCATTCACATTTTATGGTGCTCAAAATCACATTGTTTTTTTCTTACTGTCTTTTCATGCTGAATGACAACATTTAGGTGCTCTCACATAAGTAATCCTTAGTAATTCTCCTATTTGGCCTCAGAAATGATATGTCCCAGCAATTTTATTTAAAACAAAGGATATGACCTTTCTTAGTACTTACTGACTGGGCTGAACCTCATTTAGGATTAATCTGTTTTTGTCATTTCTATTAAGTTCACGTAACTAATACAAAGTAGTTTGAAGAACATTCTTCCAAAGTACCAGAGGAAGATATAAATTCAGAGCAATCATTTTGTATTAACAAATACCTCAAATAGCTCTTAGGAAGTTACCCCAAGCTATCATTATTGTTATCATCTATGCCTCTTTCGCGCGCTTGGATATGTTAACAACATCGGTATGTTATTTATGAGGCAAAGTCTATATGCAAGTCTCTTGCTTTTACTATTAATCATGTTCCTAGCATGTTGCTATTGCATTGAAATATAATGAGTTGCATACAGGGTTAAAGTTCTACTCTATACAAAGTTTGCGTACTATCTTTGAAAGACTTTAAATCAAAAGGGACATACAACGCATGCACGCTTGTGAGTGCGCGCACACACACAGACACATACACACACACACACACACACACACACACAATTCATTGATCAAGATTTCTGAATGTACCATGTGAAAATGCAGTTCAGATTGTTTTGCTGCAAAGTTTTCATCAAAATTGTTTGTGCAAATCTTTTCAGTGCAGTTTAAAGTTTTTGTACTTGCAAGAGGTACTCTAAAGTGAAAACATCATCAAATTACATTTCAAACTTTAGGTTACACATTATTAAATGTACCTGCTCAATATGTGATTTCCATCATTGATAAAACAATTCAGCTTCTGCACACAAATAGTGACGTAATTAAGGTATGCATAATTAAGAAGAATATTGAGGTAAATGTATGATACTGTACTTATAACTGGTGCTCAGTAGCAATTATTGTGCGTCTACTTCTCTATCCATACTTTTCATGTGTATTTTTATGATTTGTAACAGATTTTTTTTTCAATGCTATAAGCACTATCTTTCATACTGAATTACATATTACAAATTGTTAACAACTAGATCAGACAATTAGCTGGTAGAACATACCCATCTAATATTAAAAATATGCTATGTTTGGCATTGTTCCTTTAATCATGTTCCCTGACAGCCAAAAACATTCTTTAATCTGACAGAGATTTAAATTGCTTTACTAAAATGCCATCACAAGTGACAAGGTTGCTACATTTAACCCCATTTCATTAAGAGAATAAGAAGCTAGACTGGATGTCTGAAAATTAAGTCATGCATGTTATGCTGAGTTATATTTATACATTCTTGTTCAGAAGTAATTTAGAGTTTCCTACAAAAGCATTACAATGTGCAAACATTGAAGCAAAGTGTGAATTTCAAAATGCCTTTAGCCCAAAATAAGGAGCTGTGTCCTGTCAACACTTCCCACTATGCATGCTTCAGAAATAGTTATAAGCTATACAGAGGCATTATACTTTGACTAAACCTTGTCTAACTATGATATATTAACTTCAGTACTGTCAAGCTACAGGACACTGACAAATAAACATTTCAGTTGTGTTCTAGACTGTTTCATAACTACAAGACCAATATAAACAATTTCCACCTTGACGATATCTGATGAAACTGAAGCAATGCCTATAACTCAGACCTTAATCTTTCTCTTGGGTGTTGCCAAAGTGCTTTGATGTGATTTTATACTGCTCAGCAGTTTTGTCAACTGTGTACACTTTCCTATTCATTTAGCCCAGCCCATGTGCAGCTTAACTGGGAACTGTGCTGCAAGAGCTTACAGAATGTAAACAGTGCCTTATTGTCCAGGAGGACAACAGTGTGAAAAAAATGACTGTCTTATCACAGGACTGCAGCACTGTAATTCATTGCTGTGATAAAGTGCTGAAGCAGAAAACATTACAAGATGGGCACAATCCAAAGAGGGATTAGAATTTGACATAAGCTTTCTGAAAAACTAATCAATCAACTCATGCTGTAATATCAGAAACTAGTGCTTAAGAAGAGTCGTTAATCCCAACAAGTTTTATTCCACATTCCCTTGAGGCCATTTCTTTTAGTAGTGTCAAGCATGTGTATCCTGACTGGTTCCTAAGAGAAATGCAAATGCAGAAAATGCTTAATGTCCAAGGCTGATGAAGTTGGACATTTAATATGTTTACAGTAATATAAAACATTTTTCTTGCAAATTATATTTCTTCGTCAGCCGATTTCGGATTTATAATGAAATTTGCAAAGTGGAAGTATCGTGCATGTCCTTTTATGTTGCTTGGTTAATAAAAGTTAAGTACAGCAGTTTCAATCTACATAGAAAAAATATACAATGTTTGTAAAGCTGTCTATGACATTTGGAATAAATTTGATGTGAATTTTCTCATACAGTCTTAAAGCCCCTGATCTGCACCTTAGATATATCTTATCAGACACATTTGGGGTGCTTCTTTTACTTGTAATTTTTGAATGATATATTCAGGTATGCCATTTTATACAATATACCACACAGCATTATTCCATTCCAGGTTTTAAGCAATAGTAACAATTCAGCCATTACTTATAATGTTTGTGCAATTCATGTTGTAAAAATTATGTAAATGAGAGAATGGGTTAATTATTTACTGTTATCACTATGTGTGCTACCTTCATTACTAACATGTTTCTATAAATATTAATCCATGTCGGACCCAAAATGTTTGCCTAAACTAAATATTTTGCATTAGAGTTTCCTTGGCACTTCTTGTATGTATTTCTTATAGTATCAGCCAGAAATAATTTTGTCTTAATTTGTCAAATTTCTCAAAAGCAAAAGAAACAAAAAATACCAGTTGTATCATCACACCAGTCATAAACATGCCTTTTTAAAGGTGTTGTGGATTAAATCATTTTAAGTTTTAATAACTGCAGAAAGATGACTACACAGGTAATATTTTTTTCATAAATTAAAATCTGGTGTTACTGCATTAAAAGGTAATTCCAGAGGTAAACATTCATTGGCAGAGGCAATTTAGAGGAATGCATATGGTTGTGAAACAGCCTCAGATTTGGAAACTTTATTGTAAAGCTACATGACAAATAACCATGTGCAAAGTAAAAAAATGCGTATGGTATTATTTAATATTTGCTTTGTTAAATTCTGCATCAGAAACAGCTCCTATAATGTTACATTAACCATGGCAAGTAAAACTTTCAAGTTAATTTTTACAGTTGCATCGTTCTTTTTTTAGCTTGTTTCTTTAAGACAGATAATGCAAATATTAAATGCATGGCTAATAAATACATATAGGCAAATTAAAATAATAAGTTTCAGGTACTTCTAATAAAGTTCATTGCCACACAAATCTGTAAATAAAGCACATTTACTTTTTAAATAAAAACTGCTATTGTTTCTCTACATGAGAAGTACTACAGGGTACAATCATTCCAAGTTTCATAGATAAGCAGAAATTCCATCTTAAGCTGTATACTGTCAATCACTTATATTTCGTATAAAACCTTATTTACTGACATTTAAATGCACATCTTTCCTATTAATATAAGTAAATTAATGCAAAAAGGTATCTAGAAATGCACATTAAAAAACATTTTTTAAATATTTTTACTTCCCAATTTAGAAGGAAAAAGCCTTGGCAGACCCACTATAAAAGAACAGCAGTGATAAGCATCACTTACAATCTGAAGACCGCTGTGTACCAGAATAAGAGAGATGTGATGAAGGTACATCATCCTGGCTTGGAGTCTAAAAAATGATATCCTCTTCTTGTTTTTCGAACATAACCACTTTCAGGGGCAGGACTGAACGCTCAGTGAAGAATGGTTAAATGTTTGCTCACACTGCCATCTGCTGGTTAATATAAACATAATTTTTAATATGAACTGTTGATTAAATTTGCAGTTTGTCATAAAAGGAACATTAGGCTCCTTTCTGTGCACTTTTACGTGTTCTTACAGTGAGATATGAACATAAAACTATGGCAGAAAATATTAAAATGCATTAGTTTAAACTGTGACTGATAAGGAAGTTTAAAAGAGACCACTGTTATGTAAACAAATTGCACATTTTTATAATGAATATCATTTTAATTGACTACTGAAATTCATATTAAAATGTCACTTCTTGCACCTCTGCTTCTTCTTCTAGTCCTCCACATAACTATGCTGCTATAGTTTACAAACATGGCCAAGAAAGATGAGCATCATCTAAGGAAATATATGGGGATCAGAAAGGCATGCTTTCTGAAAATACAGAATGTTGTCAGAAGTAGTCAGCTATAAATGAATAATAAGGGATAATAGAAATCAGATCTCTGAACCTCTAAGCTCAAGAAATGTGGACAAAGTAAAAAATAATGATGGGGTGGTAAATGCTTAAAATCAAACACAGATCTTAAATAGTGCTCTTATAAACTTAGAAAGTTGCTACAATAGGGTTTGCATTAGCATGCATTTTTGGAATGATATTGAGGTCTGACACTGAGATGCATATCATTATTTAGTGACATCAGTTTTCAAGGATTAGCCCCAAAATTATAAATTTTATGATGAACAGACCAAAAATATGAGGCAAAATCTGGACATTTTGCAAACATCTGGATAGTTGAGAGGTATGATTGGAAAAATGCAGAAAAATGAACACTATCATCAGAAATGATTTTTTTCTTTGAGTAAGTACAGAAGAAGCACTTAGGCTGGAACATTCAGTATGGTTCTTCGTCTACTACAAATGTTTGAATCCCAGATGCTCGAATACCACTATCTCTCAGCCAAGGACTTGGGCGTCTTGAAGCATCCATGACCAGCTGCTCACATTCAAAGTCGACTTCATGTTCGGGTGAGGTGCTGTAGCTTTGGGGCAAGAGTAGAGCTGGTTTGTAGGTTAGCGTTTTAGGCAGTGTTTAGGAGCAGGATTTAGGTTTAGGGAGCATGAGCTTTAGATGTAGGCAGCAGGAGGGGAGTTTAGATTTAGGAAGTGATTGGAGACTTTAGATTTATGGAGCAGGAAGGAAGATTTAGGTTTAGGAAGTGGGAAAGTAGTTTTAGGGTTAGGGAGTGAGCAGGAACTCAAGGATTAAGAGTGGAAAGGAAGTTTTATATTAAGGAAGCAGTTGGGGAGTTTGCGGATTAGGAGCAATCAGGGCTTTTAGGATTACGAAGAGGAGTTCTATGCTCGGGGTTAGGGACTGGGTGGATGTTTTAGAGTTAGAGTTAGGCTTTGGGTAGGGCTATGTAGTTCAGAAGGGCTGGGTGGTAAGAGGGCTAGATAATTCACTAGTAGTGGGCTAGTGGGAGTTAGGGCCCTTGCCAATTAAAACATGTGTCAGTGATCAAGTGTATCATGAGCTACTAACATGTTAGCATTTGTAGTAGACCCTCTCAGACAGGTACTGAGTACACACAAAAACACTACTCAGGAGCTGCAAGGAAGTGTAAGTAGAAAACCATTAATTCATATACAACACTGGTACACAACTTTTTTGTGGGGAGGGCCACTACACGAATTCTTAATGCATCTGAGGGCCACCTCAAAACATAGTAAGTCGTTACGAGTTAACAATAGGTACAGGTCCTGGCATTTTTACTTAAGAAAGCAGTCATGAACTTGCCTGTTTTCTACATCAACTTTGCATTTAACTTAATTCTGGCTTGCAGATATGATTTATTACAAACTCTTGCAGAAAGTTACTACTGTTTACAGACTACAAGTTATAAACAACAAAGAATAGTTACTTCCACAGCTAAAATTAGAGGTGTGTGCAACTGCAGTCAATTAGGTAAGTAAGCACGTGCTGGAAAGTTTGCATGACTGGAGTAAGGCATAGCATTTTTTCACTTTTTTTAAAAATTTTTAGTTAGTCTCTGGGGGCCTGATGGTGTTGAATTGGGGGGCAGATTTGGCCCCGGGTCCGGAAGTTGTGCACCACTGATATACAATTTAAGATCAATGAATACAAAGAAGCAAGGCTTCAAATTGTTGCAAATCTTTTCCTTACTCTGTTTATATTTACCTATGATAATAGTGGTATCCTTTCCTTAGTGATGCATAACACTAATTTAATTTTGTTACAGCTATTTCTTATTAAATGGGTGTATAATGCTCAGCAGTAGGTCAAGAGGGAAGAGACACCCAAATTCACAGTTCCTTGCCTTTGCCCTAGGTATCATTTTGGTGCACCATTAATAAGTTACACAGTCTGCAACAAAAAGCCAGTTCCCCAGCATGCCTTTTTCCTAGAATTTGAATTCCTGGCATGTCATTAATACATTACATTTAAAACAGCCCTCAGAACCACTTCCCAAAGTACTTGTTTGTTCCTAATTAAATTGTATTAGTTATATGTTGTTGTTGTCTTTCGGCTTTTCCCAGTTAGGGGTTGCCACAGTGGAACTCCGGTCCGCTAATAATTGGCAGTAGATTTTCATGAACGCCGAGGTGCCAGCTTGACGTTCAACCTTCAACGAAGGCACGCCCATTTACGCATGTCTTTTGAATGCCAACTCAACCATGGGGAGGACATGCAGACTCCACACAGAAGGCAATCCCCACACTCCAGCCGGGAATTGAACAGGAAAACCTCTTGCTGTGAGGCAACAACGCTAGCGCTTATATAAGAGAGTAAATATCATATGGAAGTTGGCCCAGAGTGTTAAGGCTGATTACTGTACATCCTGTAGTACAGGGTTAGATTCCTTCATTTGCCGACTTTGTCCCTTAATCAGGTAGTGCTTGGATGCAACTGAGAATGTGGGCTGAGTTCTTCCATGGTCACCTGAGTTGCACGCCTAGTAACAACCAATGAAGAGAGAGTGAGACAGCCTCTTTCCTGGTAACATAGATTCAGTCTTAAAATGGTTTATTTCCTCACACTGGACTTGCACAAGTATTAAATCACACAGCTATTTAACAGCTGGTAAAGATTTAGATCCCTTATTCTGGTATTTGTAGGACCTATTTGATTTGTGGAGGGACAAAATATACTTGGGCAAGGCATAGCTATCACCTCAGGAATCTATAAGATAGTGTATAAAGGGATAGTTCTTACAGGCTTTTATGGTAGCCTAGAGTTTTTAAGCCCATGATCTCCTTAGTTAGAAACATCTGGGCTCTTCTTGCTGTTTGATATATCTAGTAAGGTACATCACAAAGAGGGCAATGTATTCAACAACTAGCCTACTCAGTGCTGAATATAGTAGGATAATGCCTTTTTGGATCTAGAAGATATCCCCTTTTATAATCAGCTGCACTTATTAGGACTTTCTGACTACTGTCATTTTGTGAAGATTAAAGGAGACGGAACTATCAACTCAAGTAACAAAATCTATGACAACATTATCATTTCTGAATGGGATGTTGTTTATAACTTATGTTAGCAGGAAGGATGGCTTACCAAATGTGACTGTACATTTTAGCATAATGATTCTGCTTGATATGCCACCCCATGCTAACTGCCAGTGAGAACTCTTCTTTTTTTAATATACACTTCTGACTCAGGAACGTCACAATCTGATGCACTTTATTTGACAGAATTGCCTTGTTGTATTTACTACAAAGAATAATAAAATTAGCTAAAGTGGGCAGGACTAATGATTCAGCCATCTGCCAACATGGATTTGACACACTGCATATTTTCACATGGCCTTTTAAAAACATTTACTGTGCAACATTTAAATATAACTGCTTAACAGACAGCAGTGGCAGTACTGTCCAGACTTGTACTGGACTGCTGTGGTAAATTGTAAACTGGGAGACAAGACAGAGCGTTCAATTCACTGATCATTCTCTGTCTCTATCCTCAACTATTGTCATAAGATCTAGATGTAGGAAATGAAATGGAATGGAAAAGATGACATAAAGGGAAGTGAGACTCTAAAGTGTAAACACAAATGCATGATTCTTCCTGATTATGTACTAAAGTCCAAGTTCAATGTATGTTGGGTAGACGGCAATATTTAAGTTAAGAATCACATTGAGCACCATCCATGGGAGTATAACAGGCTGAAAGGCAGACTCAGTGCATGCTAGACGGATTATGCCTCTCGAGTTACCATTGATGAATCAAGGAAAAGTCTGGTCTGCCCTGATTAGCTTGCTACTACCACTATGCTAATCAGGGCAAGCAGTTTAGAAAACAGACTGTGAATGAATGATTAATGGACACCACAACCAACATGGATATATATATATATATATATATATATATATATATATATATATATACATATATATATATATATATATATATATATATATATATATATATATATATATATATATATATATATATATATATATATATATATATATATATATATATATATATCTATATATATACATGTTGGTGCTTCAGTTTCCTCCCACATTCCAACTAGGAATACAGAAGGTGAATTTGACACTTTAAATTGGCCATAGGATTGTTCATGTGAGTATGTGGTGTAGAAGAACTACTGTGGCAGGTCTAACCACCCAGCAGTGTAAATATTGGTTCTAGAAGATTGTCAGTGTTGAAGTGACACACTGACCCCATGTGCAAAAATGGGATTAAGGGGTTGTGGATGGACGGACAGATGTATCTATCTATATATATATATATATATATATATATATATATATATATATATATATATATATATACACACATATATATCACACAGTAGACCCTGGGTTACGTGAAAGTGCACTTAATCGAAAGTGCGCTTTCGTGAAACCTAATGACTTTAGTGCAGTAGTTACGGACCTTAGGGTTAGGGCGCGGGTCATGGTAAGGGGATAGCCCTACTAGCTATCCCCTTACCATGACCTGCGCCCTAACCCTAAGGTCCATGACTACCACACCATAGTGGAGGACAGGCTATCTTCCACTGTGGTGCGGTAGTCATGGACCTTAGATTTAGGGCGCGGGTCATGTAGCCCTACTAGCTATCCCCTTACCATGACCTGCGCCCTAACCCTAAGGTCTGTAACTACCACACCACAGTGGAGGACATAGCATGTTTTCCTGCTGTCCTCCACTGTGGTGCGATCCGTTCGTAGAAGCTCAGTTCGCAAAAGTGTATAAGTGCACTTTCGCGTAACTGAGCGGTCTACTGCTCTTTTTCGAATACGTGGTATTCGATGAAAAGCAGTAGACACACACACACACACACATATATATATATATATATATATATATATATATATATATATATATATATATATATATATATGGATTTGCTGCATTATGTCAACATGCCATATTATCGAAACCCATTTTGTCGACTGATGATATCGAAAGCTGGCTTGGTTGAAGACCTGAACAGCGAAAATGGCCTCCGCGAATGTAACCACTTGGCCACCATTGAAAAGCAACAATATGAAGCACACAAAACTCACTAAAGTGGTTGGTTTCACCCCCACACTCCCCCTGATGTGGGGGGCTGTGCTCCTACACCTCCAGCTAAATTTACCAACTCCAAGATCACAGTAACGTGGGGAAAAGGGCAAAGTTCTCCATGGTGGCCAAGTGGTTCGACTAAGTCAGCTTTTGATATTAAGGAGTCGACAAAATGGGTTTCGATGATATGGTGTATATATATATATATATATATATATATATATATATATATATATATATATATAAATATATTTATATATTAGTTCTTATCAGAAGGATGGATTTTTGCAAGAGCGAATGTCAAAACACTGATTCAGGAACATCCAAAACCCAGAAGGTTGAAAAACAAAACAAAACAAAATACAACATCAGCACTTTTGCAGTGGGAAAGCTCTCCTGCACCCCATGTTGGGGGGCTGCACCTCCCCACACCCCCTGCTAATTATGTATACAAATTCTGGGATTGTACTACACTGGGGAAAGGAGCAAAACCCCAATCCCTACTGATCTTGCACAATCAAGGTCTTTGTTGCTCAACCTTCCAGGTTTTCAGTGTTCCTGGTTTGTTTTTTTGATATTCACTGTTGTGAGCTTTCTGATAGAGAACCATATAAATATATATATATTTCTGAATGAAATGCAAAATCATCAAAATATAGTTGAATAATGCCAGCTTTTCAAATGAATTACTGAAAACCCAAAACACTGCAAACACAAAAGATTACAACAGAAAAACAAAGCGATCTCTTAACCAAAACCTTATCACTAAATTCATAATGGTTAAGCTGTCTGCCTCAGAGACACAAAGTACAGGGTTTGAGTCTAACCTTTGAAAGGGAATTTGGTTAGGCTTAAATGGCCTGCAAAAGCAACTAGCCTAGTACTTACCTATGAGCATGCTAGCTTTCTTTTTATGTGGTACTTGCCTGTGAGCATGCTGGCTTTCTTTTTATGTGTTTCTGTTAGGGTTAACAGTTGAATGCTGGGATTGGTGTGATCAGTTGCAGTTCTCCTATGTAGGCCTGCTACACTCTAAGTGGTAGACATGGAGTAGGTGTATGTAAGGGTATTTCCCTCACTTCCCCAAAAGGTGTCCCCTTTAATAGCCCTGTTTCTGCCAAAATCTTTCTAAGATCTCTAGCCTCCCATAGGGATTCTACACGGAGTCCACACCATAGGCATGTGTCCCCTCTACATCCCCCTAGAAGGAGGCAAATTGTTACTTTGGCCAGTTGCTGGGTTGAAGTCCAAGATTCATTCATTTCCATTATGGAGCTCATGGTAACAAGGCACCTTTTCTGAAAAGGTTTACTGATTAAAAAAAAAGGTGTTCTAAGGCTTCTGTAGGCAGCCTGAGCTAAAACCCCAGCACTGGCTGAACTGGTTGCACCACTTGTTCTCACTGTTGTATCAAGATGCTCAATAGATTACACCACAGTAAGAGCTCAGACATCCATTGTAGGGAAACTGACAGATGAGTCTGTCCCCAACAAATTGAAAGCCTTAGTTTAACTTTATAAAAAAGAAGATATAAGAAAAGTGCCTTCAAGTAATAAAAACATGTAACTATATAGATATGCACATATCATGGTTGTAGCAAACATTACTCTTAGTTATATTGATGTAATAAGTAACACATTTTAGCACATTTTAATGAGTTTCCATATGTTTCATCTGAATAAGTAACGATGGATTCCCTGAGGACAGAAATGGCATAAAGACATTCTAGCAGATGAACACATCAGTTGAACAGTATTGGTTATGTATCACCCACTGACGGATCAAAAGACTGGTGTAAATGAAGTCATCAGCAGAAGAAACAAACACGAAGATGTAACAAAATTACCGGGCTCTCAACACCAGAAATATATATTAATAAAATATAAAATGAACAAGCAAAGCTTTCAAGATTCTTCCCTTCATCAGTGCATATTCCGAATCAATCACGACTAACAGTTTTGTAGTAGTCACATGACACAAACCCCCTAATGAAACTCTCTCAAACATTTAAGCAGAACAATTCATCACGCTCTGAATTTTTAAAGATGAGCACTGAAATAATGGCAAGTGTTGAATATTTTTGATCATCAGGGATGCTTTACTACCAACATTTTGTTCTTTAAATGCTTTGTAGATGTTGTTTTTTAGTGTAGAAAGGAGATTAATCAACTTTAATCAATTTTGTTAAACATATTGATAATGCCACTAATTTCTTGAAATTTAAACTTAATTTCTCTAGAAATGAAAGTAATTTCTTGGATATTAAAATTATAAGGCAAGGGTCTACTTTATCTACTAGTATGTATAGAAAAGAAGTGCAAGCGAACAGATACTTGCATAGTTATAGTATGTATCCACTCCACATTTTTAAAGGCATTGCTAAGAGCCAGTTTCTAAGAGTCAGTAGACTAAATACTGACATAGAATTATGTAATAAACAAATGAATGATATGATAGAAGAGTTCAAAGTAAGACATAATGACATCTTACTAGAAGAGTTATCACAACAGGTTATTAATGATAGACAAGTGGGAGCAAGATTATTTTATGAGTACTGGGGATGAAAGAAAACACTAGAAGTGGAAATAAGAAAGATAGTAGTTTGAGATATATTACATGTTATAATAGTAGAACAAATGGGGTGACAAACATTATCACTAATAATTCGGGTATTTTGAATGCATTACCTGACTTAAGTTGTAGATGATAAACCAAGTTTTGCATATAAGAATTGTCGTAGTTTAAAACAATGTCTATGTTATAAGTAAATAGAATTTTTTTTAGAAAACCCTGTTATTAGTAGAAAAAAATGGTACTGTTCCCCGTTATAATTGTGTTTGTTGTAAATTTGTATACAATGTAGTTTTGAGTTTATACATCCAAATATTCAAAGGAAATATGAATTTAACTGTTATGTGACAGGTAGAACCCACAGTGTGAAAGTAGCTGACTCCAAGTCAGACTGCCGATCAGTCACGAATGGAGTCCCACAGGGTTCGGTCCTGGGTCCTCTCCTGGTTGGTATTTACTTCTCTGAAGTCCAGGCCAACATGAAGGGACTCTGGCTGACAAAGTTCGCAGATGATTGCAAGTTGGGAGCTATTATTAACTCCCCAAGTGATGTTGACATCCTACAGAAAGGCCTCACTGAGACCAACGACTGGTGTCAGAACCATGGCCTTAAGCTCAATGCCAAAAAATGTGTCATCATCCTCTTTGGGAAAAACCCGGTTCCCATGAATTGCTACATCGATGGTAGTCCACTGAACACAGAAGGCGTTATAAGAGATCTGGGAACACAGGTTGACAGCAATCTCTCTTTTGACTGGTGTCAGAATCATGGCTTAAGCTCAATGCCAAAAAATGTGTCATCATCCCCTTTGGGAAAAACCTGGTTCCCATGAATTATTACATCGATGGTAGTCCACTGAACACAGAAGGCGTTATAAGAAATCTGGGAACACAGGTTGACAGCAACCTCTCTTTTGACCACCACATTGCCACTGTGGTCAGAAAGTACTTCTATGTGACACATCTCATTACTAAGGGTTTTGCATCCAGGAAGAAAGAGGTCATTGTTTCCCTCTACTCTTCCCTCATTAAGCCAGTCATTTAGTACAATGCCCCATTTGGCATGTACCTCACTAAACACCTGCAACAACTGGACAGGCCACAGAACTACCTCACAATGAGGATCCTAGGCCTTAAACATTTGTCCTATATGGGCAGACTAAAAAAACTCCAACTATTCTCTGTCTCATATCGCCTACATAGAGGCGATCTCTGCTTGACTTACAAAGCCATGTCTAACCCAGCTCTGTTAGAAATGCTACATCTGAAGAAATCCCAATCCCTCTGCACCACACACTCCAGAGACCTCAACCTCATTACCACAATCAACAGAACATGCTGGATGGACGGGTTCATAACTCAGATACTGCCCATGGAATACATTTTCCATACATATCAAGCATAACACCTCACTGGCCCTCTTCAAGAGAAATCTTGATGAGTGGATGGTTAATAGAAAATTCACCCCAGGGATCACTCCAGTGGCTTTACTCTACGGAGGCACTGGGAACTAAGGTTGGGTGGCACAATGCCAGGATAATCCTATGGGCTATGCTTGTAAAGGCTCCAGGGCCATTAGCCTACTACACACCTATGGACCTATGGACCTATGTAACTCTGACAATATAATGTATTTAGCTATGTGTTCTATATGTCCTAGTTTCTATGTAGGCAAAAGTAATACAAAATACAAAGAAAGAATAGCTGAGCATTTGTCTGATATAAGAAGGGGAGTAATTACTAATTCACTTTCCAAACATGTTATGGTTGATGAACATGGTTCAGAACATACTTTTAAGTTTAGAGTAATTCAAAGAAGGTTGACTAAAAATATAAGTGGAGGTGATATTAACAATAGAACAGAAATAGCTGAGTATAATTGGATTGTGAGATTAGAAGCTGACAAATTTCCAGGCTTGAATGCTGCAGTTAGCCTTAAGCTAATTTTAAAACACAGACAAATAATGATGTGAATTTATTTATGTTTTAAGGCTTTATTTAATTGAATTGTATAAGTATATAGTATATTTTTTAAACATCATTTATGTATGCATTTATTTTTTGAGTTTGTTAATTCTATCTCCATGTTTAAAAATTCAGAGTGAGATGAATTGTTCTGTCAAAATATTTCATTGGGGGTTTTGTGCCATGTGATTAGTACAAAACTGTTAGTCATGATTGGTTTTGTATATGCACTGATGAAGGGAAGTATTCTGAAAGGCTTGCTGGATAGCTTTATATTTTATTAATAAATATTTCTGGGGTTGAGGGTCCAGTAAACCTATAGGGTATTCTCTCTTTGAACAATCTAAAAACAGAAAGATATGTATGCATGGATCTTATTTAGAAATTGAAGTTTGAATGTATGCCCTTATGAAAGAAAAGGAAAGCAAATGAAAGAACTGTAAGCCAAGTATAACTGGGACACTATTTGCTATAATTTAAGAAAGGCATAATTATGTATTGTGATGGCATGGACTGCCACCAATATGTGATAGTCACCACTGTTATCAATAACATGATCGATAACGGCTTTGGCCCTCTGATCTGCTCCACTTCCCCCATTAATACAGGTAAACCACAAGAAGCATATGAATATAACTCAGTATAATAGAAATAAATAAATGAGGTTCAGTCTTAAGGGTGTGTAGGAAATATGCAATGATGTCCTATACTATAGGCTTACACCTTCAGCACACAAAATTGGTTTTACACTGAAACAACACAGGGAAGAGTTACAGACCTCAACTTTCCAGGCTCTTCTCCACTTTTCACAGAGTTCAGTGACTGACAGTGCTAGATTATCTACAGTAACTGTAATTTAACAAAACTCTTTCACATACATACATTCATACATATATACATACACACACATATATGTACATGCACACATGTGTACCCACATGCAGGAGCGCAGACTTTCCAGTGTTGCAGTCCTCTCTCTCTCTCTACTGCTATATGGTAGTTATAACACCAGCTATGACTGAGATAGTATATATATATATATATATATATATATATATATTTATATATATATATATATATATATATATATATATATATATATATATATATACTATAAAATATAAGAACTAATACTTGTAGTAGTTTCGCTAATGCCTTGTTATTTGACATTCAGACTGCTCTCTTAGCTTCTTTGTTAGCTAATGAATATTCATTCTTAGTCTGATCTGTCTTTTCTGTTTCTCACTCCTTCCTGCACTCCTTCTTTCTTTTGGTTACCCTCCGCCCTTCTGCATTTCCTCTCCATCTTTCCTTGTGTACCATATTTTCATACCTGTCTTGGCTGCATATCTCTTTTACAGTCTTCAGTCATGCTGTTTGGAGAGCCCACTATAATTCTTACATTCCATCTATTTCCTCTTCTTCCTGAGGTGCTATCACCCTGAGCATTTCCATGAACTCCTGTGCTTTCATTCAAGTCAATTTCTATGTCTTCAGCATAGTCTTTGTTGATCTTAGACTCTTCTCTGACAACGGATTGTTGCTGATTATGGCCAGCAGTGGTTTATGGCGGGGCTTTCATTTTAATTGGTGATGACTTTGTAATATCTTCTTCTACCCCAATGTCTTTATTTTATTAGGAGAGAGTCTACCTAAGTTGCTCCTTGACCACTTTTATATGTGAACTTGTGACTGTCTGTCTTGCTCCATATTGCATTGGCAACCATCAAGCTATTTTCAATTCTGAATTCTAGAATTTCCTGTGCTTCTTTATTCTTGTTGCCCTGCCCATGCAAATCCAGGCAGTCCCCCTATATGCTTTTTCTCTTCATTATTTCACTGCAGTCTGTATTTACTCAATCTGTTTGGGCAGGTGTGGAGACATTCTTGGATAGAGTAATGTTTAATCTAAGTGACTAACTGCAGCATATCCTAGGTATCTCTGAGCTGTCTGGCTTCAGTTTTCACTTGTTTTCCATTCGTTCCTTTGTTTATTTCTTAAACATTTACCAAACTGAGCTCCACATGCAGTGCTACAGTAGAAATAGTTCCATAGCAGATAGTGTGTACATGTAATTTCCTTCTCTTACATACTATTAATGAAGGTCTACCTTCCTCTAACTCCTGTGAATTAGACACCCTCTTCTGCTCTGTGTAAACAACTTACACTTACTTGCATGAATTTCCTCTTCGTTGCACTTACCTGTGCAGGCCCGGTACCATCTGCACTTTGCAGGCACGCTACCAGCTGCAGCTTGTAGGCTTGGTACCAGCTGCACTTATCTGCATGAACTTGCAGTTACTGCATCACCAGTCCAACAGGCTTCGTTATTTCCCTTATAGACTCTCATCACATAGCTGCCCTGGTCATCATGAAGCATCAGTCTACTAACTCCCCTTCTGTTGCTAGGATTATAACAATCAGTTTCATAAGGTAGTGTAAAAATGCTACATGTTCACTGAAAACGGACTCCTGCTCAGCCCAAGGGAGTCTGCCTATGACAGGTGGAAATACTTAATTAGACTGGAGGTCTTCCTCCCTCTCACCTAATTGCATACAGTGAGCATAGCACAGCCTTATTCACACCTGCACCTAAACCTATGCAACATCCCCAGACTACCAACACAAAATTGCCATGCGCTGATGCCATTAAAAGTCTTTTCTTAAGACCCCTGGGACTCTTAGGTCTAGGCATCAGTCAAATCACTCAGACCTACCTTGTGCACACAACTCCTCCTCATCAAAGCAAAACCAGCATACAGCACTCTCTGGTATCACTATAAATCCAACAACAAAAAGGATAACTCCTCTGGCAAAAAGAAGCCTTTAAAGCATCAAGACCAAGACAATGCATCTTGCAATGTCCTGGTCATTGATGACTCCATAGTTAGACACACAGATGCACTACTTACCACACTGTGCAAAGAGAGGGTGATCTGCAACATCACAAGTGTCTTCTAGTCCCTTCACCCTAACTACTCAAGCTATCAAACTTTTGAGCACAAAGACATAGAAAGATCATATAATCAGAAAGACTCAAGAAAGCAAAAAGCAAAAAGAAAAACTTGTTTTTACTGGGGTGGGGCAAACCTCCCTGCATCCCTCAAAAACATGACCCTTATATGTTCTTTCTCCAAGATCACACTACAGTCATAAAAATGCAAATTTCCAGTCCCCACTCTAACGCAGTCTTGCACAACCAAATAATGCCAATGATCAAAAAGACAATTTTAGAACTATTTTGCCAGTATTTCATAGTTTCATAGTTTCATAGTTTAGTACTAGGCTATCTGCCCTGAGGCATTTGTAAGCCTAGCCCTAGAGATGTGGCTTTCGCCACCCCATGTAGTGATACAAAGGTGTACAGAATAAATTTAGAATACTGTGCCTTTGTCTAGTAGTGACACATTGAAGACCCCCTTACTTATTAAAATTAGTTTACTGTGCCTCTGTTAAGTAGCGATACAGGGGTGACCCCCGGGGTAAACCTACGATCTCCCATCTACTCGTCAAGATTTCTCTTGAAGAAAGTCAGTGAGGAGCTCTGCCTAATATGGACTAGGATTTTGTTCCAGAGTATGGGAAGCCTCTGAGTTATGAATCTGTCCCTCCAGCATGTTCTATTCATGTTTGTACTGAGAGTTAAATCTTTGGCTCTCGTGGTTCTTATGGATTTTGATTTTTTGAGTTGGAGCATGTCCATCAATTCCTTGTTGGACATGGCCTTGTATGTCAGGCACAGATCACCTCTGAGCAGGCAGTATGCTACTGAATAGAGCTGGAGTTTCTTTAGCCTGGCAGCATATGACATATGTTGGAAACCCTTGATCCTCTTGGTGAGGTACTTCTGGGGTCTCTCCAGCTGTTGTAAGTGCCGGGTGAGGTACATACCAAATGGGGCATTGTACTCAATCATGGGCCTGATAAGGGAGGAGTACAGGGCACGATGACCTCCTTTGATCTGGATGTGAACCCCTTCATAATAAGGTGGGCAAGGTAGAAAGTCTTTCTAACCACTTTGGCAACGTGGGTGTCAAATGAGAGGTCACTATCAACTTGGGTCCCCAGGTCTCTGATTACTTTTTCGGTACTCAGTGGGTTACTGTCTATGTGATAATTTGTGGGTATTTTGTTTTTCCCAAAGGGGATGACTATACATTTCTTGGCATTCAGTTTAAGGCCGTGATTCCGGCACCAGTTGTCCGTTTCGGTGAGGCCTTTCTGTAGGATGTATGTGTCAGCTGGTGTATCGACTATGGTGCCTAGTTTGCAGTCATCTGCGAACTTTGTCAGCCACAACCCTCCCATGTTTGCTTTCACATCTGAGAAGTAAATGCCAAACAAGAGGGGTCCCAGGACAGAGCCCTGTGGGACACCACTTGTAACTGGCTTTGAGTCTGACATGGCTCCCGCAATCTTGACTTTATGGGTTCTGTTCTTTAGCCAGTTTGCAACCCATCTTGAGACATATGGATTTACTTTTAAGCTGTTTAGCTTTTCTATGATCCCTGAGTGGGGTATTGTGTCGAAGGCTTTAGCCAAGTCCAGGTAGGCTGTATGGACTGCCATGCCCTCAACAATGGCTCTAGTGACTATTTCGAAAAAGTCAACCAGGTTCAAAAGGCAGGATCTGCCTTTTACAAAGCCGAACTGGGTGGGATCAAGTGTCTGTAGGTCCCCAATGTCGTTGTTTATGAGTTCCATAATAATTCTTTCCATAGCTTTGCAAACCAGGCTGATCAAGCTTATGGGGCGGTAGTTCCTATGTTCTGTAGTGGAGCCTCCCTTGTGGAGTGGTACCACTGTTGCTGTACACCATTGTTCAGGTACATATCCTGTAGTAAGGCTAAGGTTAAATAACATTTTTATATGCAGGTTTAGCTCCTCTTGGAGTTCACATATCACGCAGCCGGGGATGCCATCAGGTCCCATAGATGCTGTGTTTTTTGCTTTGTTGAGGGCGGTTCTCACCTGGACATCAGAGATGACAGGGAGGTTATATTCAGCTGGGATGAGTATTTCTTCTTTTGGAGGTGAGGGAGGGAAGAAATTTGAACTGAACCTGTCTGCCAGAATGTTGGCAATATCTGTGGGTTCGGTAAATTTTTTGTCGTTGTGTACTAACTCTGAGCATATCTGAGTGTTTCCGCCCAGGTTTCTAACATAACTGAAGAATGCCTTGTGGTTATCTTTAGTGTCCTTGGCGATTTTTCTCTCAAAGTTGTCCTTGGATATTTTTATGAGAGAACGTAGCTTTCTACTAGTGCTGATCAGAGATTTGTGTAGGATTCAGCATTGTGGGATGTGGTTTCCATTGGCCCTGAGGGCTTAAATGATACCATCTCAGTCTTGAGAAGTGTAAAGTCGGCTTTTGAGAAGTTTCTCACTGTAGTCTTTTGTGCTGGGGGTGGAGGTGGTAAATGTATATCCAGTGTGATTAGTTTGTGGTCAGATCTCACCAGTGAGGGCAATACTTCCGGTGTGGAGCATTTTGTCCCATGTTTGTGATGATCAGGTCTAGTATATTATCCCCCCTTGTGGGAGAGGTGACTAGCTGTTCCATTGCATTTGAATTTATGAATTCCAGGAACCTTTGGGCTAGGGTGTTAGGGCTAGAATAGTGCACCCAGTCTATGTTAGGGAAGTTGAAGTCTCCCAATATGATGATATTTGGTGAGGCATTCATATCTTCCAATGTCTTCAGGAAGGCTGAGTGGGGTTCTTGAGATTGGGAGGGTGGTCTGTAACATGCAACCAGTTGTATAGCAGTTTTGCCTATGGTTAGCTGCACCTGGATGGTCTCAGATGCTTCATGAGTTGCCACTAACCTAGAGATGTGGGTATCCTTGATGAATATGGACACTCCCCCTCCCTTTGTGGTTTGGCCCGGGTTTTGGGGCCGAAAAGCATGATACGAGGTAAAGCCTGGTAGCACTGGGGTGCTCTCAGGAGCCTTGAACCAGGTCTCAGTTACAGCGCAGACATCGATGTTCTCCATACTGAGGAGTGCTTTGAGAGCCTGCATCTTGAGATTTAGACTTCTGGCATTGAGCAGCATTACCCTTAATTTTTTTCCATTTTTGTTTTCTAAGGAGGTGGGTTCATCTTTTGAGCCTTGCCTAAAAAAGGCACTATGGGGGTGGCAAGAGCCTTAGCCAATATCCAGAAGCCCAGTGGTGACAGGTGCAAGGCGTCCCTTGCAAAGCAGCGTGGCTTGTCCAGCATGTCATCCCAAGCAGACAATCATTGGATCCGCCTAGAATGACACCAGTAATTGAGTCAATTATTAAAGCTGATGTATTGTGGCATCATTCTTGGTGAGGGCAGGATGCTGCTCAGGGTCAGGGTCATACCAGCCTGGGCTACATAATCAGAGAGCTCCTCAATGTCTCTTTTCATGTAGTCCAAGGAGGTACGTCTCAGGTCATTCACGCCGGCATGGACAATGACAGAGTCATATTTGTACGTGCTTTTGAGTGACCTGAGTGCGTGTGTTATATGGCAGATCCTAGCCCCCGATAGGCAGCTTACCGTTACCCTCTCCTTGCTCAGCCTGGTAAGTGGGACATCAGTATGTCTGACTATAGAGTCACCTATCACTAGTGTATCAGGCATAGTGTTAGGCCTTAAGGGCTGTGATTTACTGACACACCGATTTATTGAAGTATGTGTTGCATGTGTTATGTTTTGAGGTGGTGGATTTTTGGGTGTCTGCTTTGGGAGCCTCTGTTGTTTTGGTAATTTTTTTAATAGAGCCTCTGAGTATGTTTTTGTGTTATTATGTGCTTGATTTGCAGTTGGGGTAGGTCTATGTGTGACTGGGTTTGTTGTGTATGTGGTTACCTTCTCCTCCTGTCTGGACTTGCCAGTCCTGAGTTGAGAGAGTTTGTTGGGAGGAGGAGAGGGTTGTCTGTGTACATGAGACAATTATAGCATTGTCTCAGGATTCCCAGATTAACCAGCTGAGCAGGAGAAGATGCTAGAAATCTACCACTCGACATGCTAGAATATTATAAGAAAGTGTTGTGCCTTTAAGGGAAGTGGTTGGGGTGGTAGGTGGATGTAGTGCTACTTGAGTTTGAGAGTGCTTGCTTAGAAGAGTAACTTAGAGAACAAGTGCTATGCTTATAATATAACGAGTAGACTGGTTATTCTAAGAGTAGAGCTTTCTAAGGGAAAATTTGAAGAGCAGACCTGGTGGAGCCAGGAAAAGTTTAACCCTGTTTAACCAGCTGCTATGCTTAATCGCACAAAGCCGCGCTAATGCGGATTTTAAACAGGGAACTTGAAAAGAGTTAGAAATGGTCCAAAACAACCAATTACTACAGCTCTTGTTCTGAGGTCACTTCCTTCAGGGACAGATAGGCTGCTCAAGGCTCCCCACTCCCACTGGTGAGCAAAGAAACTTCCTTCTTATCCAAGTAAGGTAATGGACAACACAGGAACTACACCACTGCCCTAAATACAGCAAAGCCTGTAAACTGGTCTAAACTAGTCGAGGAGAGGTGGGAAAACAAGGATTATTTTTTTGTTTTTTTTTTAGATAGAAAACACTCAGAAATACAGAAGGCAGCAATAAATCAGTTACACAGGCTAGCACACTTTAGTGGGCAGCCTCAATAGTTAAATTAAACAAACAAACACAGATTTTCGATTAATTTTTGACCAGGTAAAGTTTTAAGTGCAGATACTATAAAATGCAGCAAACAGTTAAAAAAACAGTATAAGCTTGTTTGAAATAAGCAAGAGAAGGTATTCCAAGTAAAAAACAGAAAAAAAATACTTAAATCTAGAAAGTAGTCGCTTTTCTCAGTTCTCTGTAGCTAGGACCACTCTGCAGGACCACGTGCAGCTGTCTCTGAGTAGTATAGCCAGAAAAAAATGCTCTGAGGCAGATTTTAAACAGGGAACTTGAAAAGAGCTAGAAATGGTCCAAAACAACCAATTACTACAGCTCTTGTGCTGAGGTCACTTCCTTCAGGGACAGATAGGCTGCTCAAGGCTCCCCACTCCCACTGGTAAGCAAAGAAACTTCCTTTTTATCCAAGTAAGGTAATGGACAGCACAGGAACTACACCACAGCCGAGAAAACAGCAAAGCCTGTAAACTGGTCTAAACTAGTCGAGGAGAGGCGGGAAAACAAAGATTATTTTTTTGTTTTTTTTTTGTTTTTAGATAGAAAACACTCAGAAATACAGAAAGCAGCAATAAATCAGTTACACAGGCTAGCACACTTTAGTGGGCAGCCTCAATAGTTAAATTAAACAAACAAACACAGATTTTCAATTAATTTTCGACCAGGTAAACTTTTAAGTGCAGATACTATAAAATGCAGCAAACAGTTAAAAAAAACAGTATAAGCTTGTTTAAAATAAGCAAGAGAAGGTATTCCAAGTAAGAAAGAGAAAAAAATACTTAAATCTGGAAAGTAGTCACTTTTTTCAGTTCTTTGTAGCTAGGACCACTCTGCAGGACCACGTGGAGCTCTCTGAGTAGTATAGCCAAAAAAATGCTCTGAGGTGGATTTTAAACAGAGAACTTGAAAAGAGCTAGAAATGGTCCAAAACAACCAATTACTACAGCTCTTGTGCTGAGGTCACTTCCTTTAGGGACAGATAGGCTGCTCAAGGCTCCCCACTCCCACTGGTGAGCAAAGAAACTTCCTTCTTATCCAAGTAAGGTAATGGACAACACAGGAACTACACCACAGCCCAGAATACAGCAAAGCCTGTAAACTGGTCTAAACTAGTCGAGGAGAGGCGGGAAAACAAGGATTATTTTTTTGTTTTTTTTTGTTTTTAGATAGAAAACACTCAGAAATACAGAAGGCATTGGCCAAGGCATTTCAAGCTCTCAATCTTTTGACAGTTCAAGCACTTGAAAGTAAACCAGGCACACATATGACCTGGTCCTTGTGCATATGGAATTGAATGACTTGAGACACACCCCTAGGATCATATGCAGAGGGACACAATGAAGCTCTCTGAATATGCATCACAAATTGGTGTGAAACTAGCCTTGAGCAGTATCCTACCATCCCCAAGAATGATATCACAATACAATGAAATGATGATTGACTTCAACCACTGTGTTAACTATTGGTGGCACTCATTGGGGTCCAATATATATCATCCCGGGATGAGATGATAGACAGCCCTAACTGATATGCTAGGAATATCCTTCTCCTCTCTCCTCATAGTTTACATATATTGGCCAAGACCTTTTCTTTCCCCATAGTGCCTTTTTCAGGGAAGGTCTGCCTCCTCAAATTACATGCATAGCTAAACAAAATCAAGACTACATAAAGATAGCACTGCTCAATGTTACAAGCCTAAAGAGGAAGTTGTACTCCTTACAGGCATTCCAAACTCTTGAAAATATAGATAGCTGTGCAGTTTCTCATGCATGGTTTCAGAATAGTGATAACACCTCCACAGTGCAGGGTTTCACTAGCTATCCAACATTGAAAACAGCAGTGTTACTGGAGCGGTGTGTCTGTATTTCTATTAAGTTCGATCACCTTCATACTCTTAAGGCAGGGCAACAGTCTTGAACTCCTACATATCCTTCTCGCAGTAAATAAAAACTCCATCATAGTATACTGTACCTCTTTCATTTCACCTGCAGTCAACAATGCATATCTGAGCAAACTGACATCCTTCTCTGTTGAACCCATCACTATTTTCTTAGGTGACTTCACATGTAAGTACTAGGCCAGCTGCTCTTGTCGGCCATTTTAAGCCTAGCCAATTTCTTCTTCAAAGGTGAGAATCAAAAGCTGGATGGTGTGCTGGTTTGGCAAACCCCTTAACCATTATGTCAACCCCCTACCCCTAACCCTCAACTTCAACTATCTGTCCATTAACAGGGAAACCTACACCACCCCTAATACATTTGCACAAAGATTCCTGGACTTTATCAAGCCTAGCTACTTAAATCAACTAGTTCTAGTCCTAACTAGGGTAGTAAAATATTGGATCTGATCCTCACCAATATAGACCCCCCCCCATGTTCAGTAACTATAGTTACCTCATCACTGGTCAAATCTGCCCACCATTCAGTAACATTCACTATTTGTGTAAAACCAGATTTATGGCAAAACACTTCTGCCTTTAGTGACTGCTCTAAAGCAAGTCTACTCCAACTATCTGATGACCTGATGTAATTACTGCTTCTGCCTCATTTCATTGGCCCATCGTTCACAATGCTACAAATGCAGATAATTTCTTTGCCCACCTTTAAGCATGCATTGAGGTATAAATAATATCCAACAGTGAAACCCTAATACAAACAAGCTATTCAACTCTTTGCCTGTATGAGCAAACATACCCAGTCATTTAGGGATGAACTTGAAAAGATCAATAAAGAAAGACTTCTGGTATGAGTACCGGTGGATAGTGTACTGGAAGTCTGATTAAAGAAGGACTTCTGGTATGAGCACTGGTGAGCAGTGTACAGGAAGTCTGATTAAAGAAGGACTTCTGGTTTGAGGACCGGTGAGTAGTGTACAGGAAGTCTGATTAAAGAAGGACTTCTAGTATAATTACCATTGAGTAGTGTACAGGAAGTTTGATTAAAGGAGGACTTCCGGTATGAGGACTGGTGAGTAGTGTACAGGAAGTCTGATTAAAGAAGGACTTCTGGTATGAGCACCGGTGAGCAGTGTACATGAAGTCTGATTAAAGAAGGACTTCCGGCATGAGCACTGGTGAATAGTGTACAGGAAGTCTGATTAAAGAAGGACTTCTGGTATGAGTACCGGTGAGCAGTGTACAGGATGTCTGATTAAAGAAGGACTTGTTTGATTAAAGAAGGACTTCTAGTATAATTACCATTGAGTAGTGTACAGGAAGTCTGATTAAAGAAGGACTTCCGGTATGAGCACCGGTGAATAGTGTACAGGACATTTGATTAAAGGAGGACTGAGCACTAGTGAGTAGTGTACAGGAAGTTTGATGTGCGGCAGCCTAGCTTGACAAATAGTTACAAACAGTAATCTGCAGAATTAAGTTGGTAGAAAAGAGGCTGCATAATGGTTAATGTCATCCAATAAACCTAAGAAAAGATGCGAAAGTGAATGAACAGCTATATCAGTGGATGCCTTACACATACAGAGAACACACAGAGTAGATTTACTCTCTGTGGGGTCTAGGCATAAACCAAGACTGATTCTGGTAAAGTTTGTTTCATATTATCAAAAGGAATAGGTTTTATCCTTATTGTGGTACAAAGGCAGTATCTACAAAAGAGGAGACACGAGAGTGTACATAGACAATAATTACTTGAGGGAAACCGGAATGAGAAGGAATGCCTTTTTGTCTGTTATTAGGAAATGTACAAATATGCATTTACATTTTAGACGTGTTTACCCTGCTCTCTTTAGAGTGTTTTGGTCAATAGGATTAATGTCATATTCTGACTCAAAGCAGACATTGGTGGCTCTTGGAACCTGAAAAGAAAATTTAGGCTTATTTAAAGGGTGTGAAAATTATAGTCAGCGATCAGATTATAGTGGTAAACAGCCAAACAATAAAATCAGGGAGGATGCCAGAGAAGCCATTTCCCCTCTTTCAGTGACAAACAGCTGCAAAAATGAGATGCATGCAAGAGTACATGTGATGACTACAGTAACACAAGGTAAAACTTAAAGGAAACACACTGAAAGCATTACACATGGACTGATGCTATTAAAAGGCCAGGAGTATTACTTAATTGCCCTTTTAACATTAACCTCTGGACAAGGGTACTTGGAAATAGACTATATTTTCATAAGCATAACGTTTTTTACTTCTTCATTAGTATTAACTACAACAATTCTTGGCTAGCATGTAACAAAAGTGTCACATGTTGTGAGTCAATACAGACTGAAAGTATGTTATGCACCTTTGTCATTACAATGAGGGGTAAGAATTAAGGGAGAGGGTAAAGCTCAATTTGAAGGAGAGTACTTAAGGAATGCTGAGTTTTGTTCTTGGTTTCTAAGTGTTTAACATAAAAATGATACGAGAAGAAATATTTTAGAGCAAATCTGGTAACTTAAAAAATATTTATGCATGCTGGTAAGGGTTGGGGTAGGGGGCACAAAAAAGATTGATAAAGTAAATGGCAAAATTTCTGCATTATTAGAGATACTGACTACTTGGGCTTAGATACCATAAAATATTTCTTTATAGGCAAATACGCTCGGAGGCATGGTAACAAAGGACCTATAGAGGCTTGTCAGCATATGTCCTGCAAGGGAAATAGTGGAGGGAGAATTGCAATACAGGAGACCGTAAAAGAGCAAAAGGTTTTAATGTGATGGAAACAAACAATAGGAGGTGTCTGCATATAGTTTCTGAATTTTAGTGGGCTTGGTAAGAGATTTGTCATTCCTTCAGTAAAATTTCTTTTTTGCTTCTTTATAAAAGATTTAGTCAGCTTCAAAGGTATGGAGAAACAGCAATAGGATGGCAAAAACTCATTTCTTGGAAACAAGCAGTACGTGCCATGAAAAGAGAGGGGCTACTAGACTGGGTTAACCTAACCAAATGCTGTGTAAATAGGTGAATAGTTTATAAGAATAATTTCTTGGAATGTAAATGGGTTGTCAAATTAAAATAAGCTCAACACCAATCTTGAATGTATTAGTGCAGAACAGAGTAACATACAGGTCACACTAATTCAAGAAACACGTGGCAGGAATGGAGCATGAGAATGTCATGAAGAGAGCTAGAATGACAGAAGTTTATTCAAGCATAGAAGGAGAGAGAAAAAGGGGGTGATGATTTTATTAAAGAAAGGTATGAATGTAAATATAAAAGAAACAGTGAGGGATAACAGGGGTAGGTTTATTTTAGTGACAACTAACTCTGAAGTAAAAACAGCTAACACTTGTGAGTTTATACCTTCTCCCAAGCATTAGAATACAGGCGATAAAACAGGTAATAGGGCAAATCATGATTTATCAATGGGGAATTACACTGATTGCAGGGAACTGGAATATGTTGGGACACATGGATGATCTGTCTGGGGGCATCCAAGAAGTATTCGAATAATGTTAGAGGGAAGATATCCAGAGAAATACCTGAGAGTATTTGGCTTTACCTAAACAAGGTAAAATTAAGGTGAAAGGGAATTTACATATTATTGTCATGGATTAAAACTTGGGCAATGCTTGATAGATGTTACATTACAAAGGAACATTTATACTTACTGGATTAGTAAGCTGTTCATCCTATATCATTTACAGACAGTGCTCTGCTGTTGTTTGCACTGTGGCAAAAGTTGCTTCACCAGTCAAAACATTGGCAATTCCCCATCTATATAATAAAAACTCTGAACTCTCTAGATGAATTTATGAGTAATTAAATCAGCCCATGAAAGAACTGTAAAGAAATGATTTAGAAGCAAAAGGATGGGACACCCCTTAAGAGAAATTTAATAAGAAGAATAAATGCTAAGGCTGATGTCTACACGAAAAGTATGCATAAATATTTAAAAACACTATGAGTCTTACAATGCTTACAATCAGAGTGAAATGAAACTTGGGGTCACAGAGAGACAGAGATGAGCAGTTAGGTAGAGTCAAGGTATCCCTTCTAGATCACATCAACAATGTTAATGAGTTTAGGAAAAGGATTTTAAGGATTAATTGTTGTACCAGCTCCCCAAAAGAAAGTAAATCCCTGGTAGAAGAAGTAAGAACGCAGAGAGCTGATAGTATAATAGCACAAGTGAGAAATCTACAAACAGGTAGGATGAAAAAGGAACTGGAGCTGATAAGAGTGATAAAGAAAACGTATTATCAAAACTCATATGACGAGGATGAATCAGTAGTGAAAAATGTAGACAGCATCAGAGACTCTCTGGATGAAATGGATATATCAAAGTTGTCAGCAGAAGATTAAAATTCACTATTACTAAGGAAGACATTTTAGAAGCCTTAGCAACTCAGAAGACAGGAAGATCCTAGGTTCTGATGGCATCCCTATAGAGGTTTGGCTTTGATCCAGAAAGGAAATGATAGAACTATGGAACCAGTTATTTAATGCAGTAATAAAAACAAAAAAGAAAACAGCAGTAATAGTTAATGTGCCTAAAGAGGGAAAGGATCCATCTGACCTGCGGCTGATATCTAATATCAATATTAGGCCATCATTTTAAAGTATCTACTACTATATTGGTGAAAAATACTGGCCAGAGTCTTAGTCAAGATAATTGGAATAGATCCGTGTGGGTTTATTTTGGGTAGGCAGACATTTAACAATATCCAGAAAACATTTAGTACAACTAGAAGCAGTGAGGAACAGGGAGATTCTTATACTAATAAGCTTAGATACAGAGAAAGTATTCAATAGAATCAGCTGGAGATTCCTCAGGAAAGCATTAGAACCATTTTATTTCCCAAAGGATTGGATCCAACTAATATTTAACATATATGAAGTTACCACCTTTGACGTAAGGTGTGCTGTAGCTATATCAGCTAGTATTGTATTAACATGGGCACTAGACAGGGATGTTCGCTGTCTCTTCTACGGTTTGCACTATCTCTGCAGCCTTTTGTACAGAGAATTAGACAACCTTCTATGAGGGGATACAAATGGGATCACTTCCAAGAAAGGACTCTGCAGATGAAATCACTTATAATTCATTAATTCAGATGAATTTAGAGAAAAAAACTTTTTAGAGAAATAAAGGGATTTGGGAAGACTGCTACATATAAAATAAATGAATGTAAAACAAAGGCAATAGTGACAAACTATGCACCCACTTGGAAGTTGGTACAAGATATTTATGGAAGCATCAATGCCTGAAATGCTTGGGGGTATGGGTGACACAAGAGGTGCAACAAGCTGCAAGGGTAAACTGGGAAGAAAGAGTAACTAAAATGATTGCTAATTGGAGGAACTGGAGGGTGATAATTTTAGAGAAGATCAGAAAGTTCAATTAGTAAAAATTTTTGCTGTCTCATTTATTCTGTTCATTATGACAAGTGTACTAATATTAGCTAAATGATCGAATTTAGAGAAAATGAAAACAGGAAATTAAATTTTTTTCTGGGATGGGAAGAAAGAAAGAATGAGATGGAATAAGTTAATTATATAATTGGATAGAGGCGGACATGGGACACTAGATCTAGCAATGTACTTTAAAGCAACACAGATAAGGTTAGTGTGCTAGTCCTTGATGAAGAGCAGCAGGGCTACAATGCTAAGTGGAAGCAAATGCTTTGAAATAGTGTGGATAGCTTCAAGACTTAATGGTATCTGACTGTATGGAGAGTGTTGGAAGCACTGAGGGAGGGAGACAGTATTCAAGAGTATTTAGAAATGGTACTGCACATTATACATAGTTTACACCTCCAAAGTTGAAACAAAAAAAACTCTGCTTTTGATAGGTTATAGTTTGTTGGGTCTGCAGCCAGTAGAATGGAATAAGCCCTCTGGCAGAGGAGAGATAAAAATAGAAACCCCATATATTTCCAACAATCAATAGAGGCTGTACAGTTCAAGGCCTGGAGAACAATCCAGATAGAGCTTAATCTTATGGACTGGGACATTATGGATTACCTAGGTTTATTTGCTGGGACTAGGGAGATTAAGCATCTATTAATGCCACAAAATAATGATAATTTACCCTTTCAGTTATAGTTGGAAGCAAAGTAACAAAACATGACAAAAGACTAGATATTGAGTATGGCATTCGAGGCACTAGTAGTTGCATTAAGTAACATTGATAAACAAATACAGTATAAATAGAATAAGATGTTTCCAGATCCAATCAGTGTAGAAGACTGGCCAGATAAAATTAATGCTCCAAGAAATGCAGCAAAGTCTAGAAAATTCTACATTCTTGCATGGTAATGCTTGCATCATTACTTTCATACCCCACATAGAGTAAGCAAAATGTTCCTACAGATGGTAACAAAGTGTTGGAGATGTAGCAAGGGACAGTTGGGAGCCTGGGATCCTATCACCTGATGGAATTTTTTTTATGTTGAGCTGGTATAAATGGGAAAAATTCAGACCTATGAGTTAGTTACTAACTGTTCTAGCCCTAGTAGCCAACAAAGTTATTATGAAGAAGTGGCAGAAGAATGATAATCCCCAAGGAGATGAAGTGAAAACAATGATGGATACTATATGAAGAATCAACATGGTGTCAGGCCCTACAAATTCAAGTAAAGGGACAGACAAAAAATTGTGGATCTTTAGAAGTGAGAGAAGATAAAGGAGCTGGATAAATTATCTTTGAAAATTATAGGAAGTAGCCCATAACAATCTATGGATAAGGGTTAATTAATATGTGGGAAGAAATAGCCAGGGAATTGTTATGGCTAGGCTTATATAGGCCTTAGGGCTGATAGCCTAGTACCAACCAACCTATGAACCTATAAAACAATAAGAAGGCATATACTCTTGTTAGCACAAAATGGCAAAAGCTAAATGCTCCTTGACAGTTATATAGTTGTGATGGATGCAGTTTAAGAAAAAGAATTTGGTAGAGAAATCTTGGTCTAAATAACACAGAACGAAGTATCTTTATTTGTTGGGAAGAAAATGGGGCAGCATGCATGGAAGGAACAGCTACAGGAAATTAGATACATAAATCTTGTATATGGTGGGCAGATGTTCTAGGATGTAAACAAGTTAGACATGCCTTATTTAAAGCTGCTTTTTGATGCTATCATTTCAGTTCTACTTACTACTGTAAACAAATTCACTAGCAACTTCATAGCACGGTTCAGCAACTGCACGGTTGCTGAGAAGAAGAAACTACAGAGGGTGGTGAGGGTGGCTGAGAAATTCTTGGGCACAAACCTCTCTTCTATCCAGGAGTTTTTCTTTATAAGAGCAAGAAAGAGAATATATAAAATACTTGCTAATTCGACCCATCCGGACCACAACTGGTTCTCACAACTTGCATCTGGAAGGAGGTACTGCATCTTTCATTGTAGGACTACCAGATTCAGGAACAGTTTGTATCCTATAGCTGTGAGACTTATTAATATGGACACCAACCATAATACCCGATACATTGAAGCCTCTTTTTTTCATTTAATCCTGCTGCTCTGAGCAATTAGTGCCAGCATTACTATTATGCAATATGATGGCTATACTGGGTCATGTCTAAGGTTAACAAGTGCAACATGGTAACTAAACAGCTGCTATTCACTAGTCTCTATTTACTCTCTATCTTAACAGTGTAGGGGCTTGGTGGTGGGTATTTATTTATTATTTATCATTGGATAATGGGTATTGAATGTGTTTATGTAATGTGAACTACCTCTTACATGTCATACGTGTTATTTTCTTTCTTTGTTATTCTTTGATACCGCTGTATCTACTTTATTTGCACTGCATTTCCCTCGTGAGGTGATATTTGTAATTTTGTTTAAGCTGTGCTTGTGTGGCCCTAAATGTCAATAAAGTTTCTCTGAATCTTTGAATGTTTGAAATTCAACTTATGAATGAGATGAAATGTAATAATTAATTATAAAATTCTGAGAAAGGAAATAAAAAATTGTAAATGCCAGTTCTGAGTTAGTTTATGTACATTGTAAACTGAAATAAATACTTGATAAAACGCAATGACTGGCATAAAAAATGGCCACCATGCATGAGGTCTGCCTGTAGATTTTGTAATGAAACAATGTTTGAATATGATGAATAAAACATATTTTCTTTGAAAAAAGATAAATAAATAACTCTGAAGCAAAATTAAAATCGTCTAAGTATGAATTGAAAATGACCACCCTTACTAAGACAGCAACAAAGCCTTCTTCTGCAATGTCAGAAAGCTTACAATTAATGCCCAAGATTGCATGGAGCTAAGGCTTAAAAACAACACATGTCTATCTAATGAGGACATAGCCAACATACTGACTGACAAGTTCAGAGCAGAATTTAGTCCCCCACTCCATTTCATAACTTATTAGCATCCACACACCACCCCCTCTTATCATTTTCTATCAAGTCCTGAGTGTTCCCTACAAGACCAAAAACAGTAGCTGTGTGTGTCCTGATAATGTACTAGGTTACCCTCTTGCAAGTACCAGGCACCATCTTGTAGGCTTGCTATTAAGCCTATTTAATCTTAGCCTGTCCAGTGGATTTGTATCAGAGGTGTGGAGAACCTGTTTAGTCATCATGCTCCACAAAGATGGGGGCCACTACTGACAATGGGAACTATAGACCTATAAGTCTCATCAGCATTACTGCAAAGCAATAAAATGCATCATTATATAACTCATTTAACAAGGACATAAGCAGTATACAAGCCCTGAAACCAAGCCAGGTTGGGTTTGTTAAAAGCAGATTTTGCCTCCAGAAGCTGGTAGACTTCTTTGAACAGGTCACTGATGTATAAGATGCAAACAAATTCGCTCACCCTACTTACCTGGATGTGGCAAAGGCCTTTGATATCATTGCACATTCTGAAAATATAGATACGCTAATCAAACTAAATGGAAACCCCTATGTTACCCAGTGGATAACAAACTGCCTAACCAACATAACATACAGTCACTGAAAAGAGTACCAGTATCTGATAGGATCGATTTTACGATCACTTCTCTTTGGTATTTATTTTCTTTGATGTCAAGGATGACACCAAGGAGCTGAGTTTGACCAAGTTTGCATATGACTAAAAACTGAGAAGGATCATAAACTCATCTAGCTTCCAGCTTCTACAGGAGGTCCTAATGCACACTGAAAATGGTGGCTGGGCCACTACCCTAAACTAAATACAAAGAAATGCAGCACTGTGTCCTGAAATTTGGCCACCCATTCAGTTACCTAATAGGTGATACCCTTTGAAAGTTGACTCCATCATTCAGGATCTGGGCACTTTCACTGACAATGAGTTACCCTTTGATCACCATATATTCACTGTCATTCTGAAATCTTTTAATCTAGACAGACTGATCACCAGGTGTATATCTTCATGATTCATGATCCAACTTAACATATGGTACAACTTCCTCACCAAGATACTCAAGGACATGCATTCTCTGTGCTATGATAATCACCTTAAAGTTCTCTTTCTCTTTTCTGTTTCCTACAGACACTTGAGAGTGAACCCCCTGTCTAGCCTACAGAGCCTCTAAGGATCCAATTCTATGTCACCTCCTGCACATCAGCAAAACAAATAACACCCCAAACAACCACTCCAGAGATTTAAATAGGGTCTGAAATATAAATAGAACCAGAAGACAGAAATGTGGCATAGAGGGATAAAGCTGTAATTATGTCCCAGGCAACCCAGGGTTGATTAGTATTTTGGTCATCTAAGGCATTGGCAGGAAGGGATAGGCATGCTTATCCCACGGGGAAGTGGGGAGGGACAGTCATTTTGATGCTCCTTTACTGAAGGCACAATCTATGAGGAGGGGAGAGTAGCCCTTGGATGATTCTGAAATGGGCATGATGGAGGGACAAGAGGGTAGGTCATAATATAAAAAAATCCCCCAACCTCTAGGAAGAAGCTACCAACAAAACCCCCTCGAACACCCTTAGGTTCCACACACACACTGGCTACAGCTTAAAAAGATATTGTCGTTAGTCCAAGGAATGAAATGAGGGCTGGTAGACCTGGCAATGGTTGAGGCATTGTGATAGAGACTAAAAAGTATGATGCAAGGGGGAGAGAATAAAAAAAAAAAAGATCTGCTGGCAAGACAGAGATCTCTCCTAGGGAATCTCTCTTTTATGGTCCAGACTTCCCATGGATGTAAAACAAAGTGACATATTGGCCCTCTTTAAGAGTAATACAGACAAATGAATAGCCATCCATAAATACTCCCCAGGTCTGGCTCCTTAATTCCTCACTGAAAGAGGATGGTATTAAATACAAGTCGTCATTGAGTGGATTCTTATTTGGCATTAATTCTTCATTAGTGTGGCTATTTCTGATTTGGGATCTTGTGACTAGGCTGTTCCTATGGATCAATAGCCTAGTATTAACCTATGAACCGATCCTGTTCTGTCTTTGCAGATATGAGCTGGTCCATCAGTATCAGCATCAACTCATTTTTGTCACACTGTATTTGGTAGATTCTGCAACTCCTCCTGAATGCAATATTTTCCATGTCAGCACAACCTTGCTGTGGAGCACAGGCTTTGATTATGAATATTGCCCTGTCTTTACACTAGAATCTGATTGCTCTGAGTCTCTCACAAATTCTGATGCCACCCCCCCACTATGTTCAGAATCTTTCTTCTCTCGTATTAGTTCTGTCACCATTTATTGTATCTCCTCCACCTGAGCATTAGTTTTGGATACCAAGACGTATCACTTTTCTGTAATGCCCTTCTACCTTATCTCCTGGATATACAGGGTGTCCAGCCTTCACCTCGCCAATATGTCATCAACTTCCAAGCTGCATCCTATCAAGAACCTAAAGTCTGTGTAGCAATCTTTCATTTGTTTTGACAGGCTGATTGGTTTTGGAGTCCATTTTTCACTCAGCAAAGTTATCCCAGGCAGGGCAAATGGACATGAGCTAGCCAGCAACATATTGATCCAGGGCTGCTGGTCTTTTATAGCAGACACACTCTGGAAAATAGGGGGCACAGAGACCCCTCCCACCATTTGTGTGGGTCCCAGATGTAGGTTGAATCCCTAACCCACTCAGCACCAATAAATACTAATTTACTGTCTGTCTGCTGTTTCTGGTCTCTCCTAAAGTTCAATCCTCCAACAGTATATTCTTAAAGCTAATGTGACTGATATCCATACCTATCAGATCCTCATTTATGCCAGATTCTGTCAAGTTTAAGTCACATCCTACTAGCACAGGTAGCACTGTGTCTTTTTTACTGTCATTCTGGCTTTCTATTTCATATGTTTCTGAAAAAGTCAGTCTTTATCACTATTCTCCCACCTATCTATGAACCTTTGGGACTCACTCTTTGCCTATGCCCACAAATTAAAGAACTGGGGAAAAGTTCTTAGAATGACTTCATGCCTAAGACTGGGTATTTCCCCAAGAGTTTGATTCAGTGCTCCAAGGGGAGTGCAAAATACCACTTTGGGTATGGGATGGTCTCTTAAATCCCATACACATGTAATACCACCAGTTTTTGAGCTGTGTTTATCCAGTACCTGGTACTAAAACATGTATCTATTAAATTTCCACAGTCAAGGAGGTCTTGTACTTGTTTCCCACCCATGCACAAATCATCATTTTGAACTTGGGCTTTAATAGTAATGACAGAGGATGGTCTGTTAGAGCTATAGACATAATGTGTGTTTCCTTACAAGTTTATATACTGACAACATGTCAAATTTATTAGAGCTATTAGTGCAAATCCCAGTGAAGCGCGTTATCATTAAAAATACTTTCAGGATTCGTTGACTTTGCCAATTTCCACACAGTAGTGTGACTGTGGAGTTAGAATACATTAGCTGGAGGGGTGGAGAGGTGCCCAACTCCTGAAGGTGCAGGAGGGGTTTGTGCAAAAGTAGTTTTGCTTCTGGACTGCAGAAAGTGGTTTTCAGTGATACCGTTTTGTAGTGTTTGGACTCTAAAATGACCTTCATTTAGTCAACATGATTCTTATACATCACATTGCACTGACTCAATAGTTTGTGGGCAATTCCTAATTAGACACCACAGTTTAGAACATTTAAACATTTTATTATGTTTTGTTTCTTATCTAATTCTAGAACCTTCTCTACTCAGAGTGGTCTGATATTGCAACAGGGGCTCCGGTAAGGTGAACGAACATCTTTCATCTTCAGTTCCACCAGTTTTGCAGGGATTCCTTTGTGTTTCACAGACCTCAGTATTTTGGTACAGTTCATTTGTTACAATGTACCTTTCAACCAAATCCACAGTTAATTTAGGTGAACAGGATAAGAAGAGAGAAGGCTGCTTAAGAAATTGTCCATTACCACGATATTTACAATTTAGGGTAATGGATTTTTTTCTACTTTAAATCATTTCTTCCCCAGCTGAACTAAGTCAAACATTTGGAAATGGGCTGTTTTTTCTGAGATATAATTTCATGGAGCCCTATCATATGATCGAAGTTTCAAAACATTGAAGTCCATGTGATTGAGACCATATGATTGATGTTTTGAAACGTCAAACAAAAAAGAAAAAATAATAAAAACAAAAACTATTTTTTTTTACATTTTTGCAGGGGGAAAGCCCCCTGCACCCCCACACACCCTGTGAATTAAATATATCAATGACAAGATCGCATTACAGTGAAGAAACAGGTACATTTCCCGATCAATGATGTAGCATGATCTCCATTCAAAATGTTTGCTGTTTTAAAATTGCGATCATATGGTCTTGATCATATGAATTTCAAAGTTTTGGAACTTTGATCATATTATAGGGATCCAATTTCACATATGAATCCATTCAGTGTGTACTGCTGATATGACTCCCTTCTCCCACCCCCAAAGCAGGTGAGTAGTTTCTCTCTCTCTCACTTTTTGTATTAATTGGCTTATGCTGGCTCCAAGTCTAGGTGTGCTTTTAGGGATTCTACACTCAAAACTGAGTCTACCAGCCTGGCTTCTTCACAAATTAGGCATATTTTCCTTTTGGCCATTTGCTCAAAAGCTAACAAGTAGACCTTGATATTATCAAAAAGATTAATTTTCTGTATGAACTAGCTTGCTTTAATTGCTAACATCCTAGGCTGGGACACCTCCTGCATGGCACTGTAGCTGCATTAAGGTTTGATATCCTTTGTATAAGTATAACCATGCAATAATGCTTACATTGCATTTCAAAGTTTATCTGTCCAGGGCGTAGAATCTAATAGTTTGAGTGCTTCAACATTAGCATCAAATTTTTTTCTCTGCTATCTAAACAATTTCTATATTTATGCCAATCACAATTCCAAAATTTGGTACAATTCATTTATGGAGTTACATATCACTACAGACTATATGTAAAATAGTGACTTTTGTTTATTTCTGTACTATTTATTATAAGTCACAACTTCCCCTCACACAGAGATGATGATAGTTGAATATCATTGCTGAAAGGAGTTGCAGTCCATCTGTCTAATTTATTTTTCCCTGTAGCCCATGTTACTCAAAATTAACCCATTTTTAAGTAGATTATTCAATATATCATATTAACCATATAATGTGAACTAGACACAATTGTACATTCCCAATTAATAAAAGCAAACACAAATTAATACATTTTCTCCCTTGCATTCAGTAACATGCAGGTATTCCCTAAAAATGGAGATACGCATTGCCACTTATCTGTAGTCATCACAAATACTCTTTTTATTTATTTTTTGATTTATTTATTTATTGATATTTGTTGACTGGGAAAGTCCACTGGGTCAGAAACCCATTTACACTGGAGGCCCGGGGAGAAAAGCTAGTTAATCAGATATTATAAAGAACAAATACAAAGTGAAAGTGATATGTATGGATACTTAATAACATACTTTCAATCACAGAAGAATAATCATAGACTTCAGTATAGTATAACATACTTTCAATCCACGAGAGTAATCATAAAACTTAGTAAAATTGATACATATCACAGGTAGGAAAAACAGTGATTTAGAGCAGGAAGAAAAATGATATCAGAGAAGGTTAAAAGCAGAATCTGAGTAGTTAAGTGTGTGAAGTTTAGGGGGTTTACACTGTATTTTCCAGGTACAGCTGGGATTATTTAAGAAGTAGGTTTTTAGTGCAGCTTTAAAGGCTGTTAGGGAGTCAAGTTGAGTAATATATTAGGGGAGGCTATTCCATAGTTTGGCAATGTTATATGAATATACTGTATTCATTATTCTGCTCTTTTGTTGGGTTTAACTACATTTAAAATGGTTCTTTTTGAGGAGCAGAGAGTTCTATTTGGGGTATATGTGTGCAAGATAGACTGGAGTGTGGGACAGCTATCAGGTTTGAAAATGAGTTTATGAGCAAATGTTAATTGAGTATAATAGAGATAGTGGTGAAATTCAAGCCAGGAGAGGTTTGAGATAGCTTTGCAGTGGTGTGAGTGGTTGGGCATGTTGGAGACAAATTTTGTTATCTTGTAGTAGCACAATTGCGGTTTATTACTGAGGGATGTATGGAGGTTGGTGAAAATGGGGCTTTCATACAAGAGGGATGGGATAAGCAAAGTGTTTGCTAGTTTTATCTTAGTTTGTTTATCTAGGCAGAGTTTATGTTGGTATAGTTTGCCCAGTTTGAAATGGGTTTCCTTTACTGTACTGAGTATGTTTTGTTCAAAAGAGAGTTTATCATCAATAGTGATTCCTAAAAGTTTTGCATATTGCACCTGTTCAATTTCTGTTTTGTTATGTGAAAAAATCTTGAAGTCTGCAGCTGGAGGGTTTGATGAAAATAGTATCAGTTTAGTTGTTTTTTTTTTAGGGGGGGGGGTTCAGCATTAATTGGGCATCGTGTAGCCAGGTTTCTATGGAGATGAATGCATCTTGGGTGATCTTCTGGAGGTTAGTGAAATTGTTGGAGAAGGAGATGATAGTTGAATCATCAACATATTGAATCAATATGCTTTGTTGGCAGGCATTATTTAGGTCATTAATGAATATATTAAAGAGAAGTGGTCGTAAAATGGACCCTTGGCGGACACCTGTGTTGTTTTCAGGATACTCTGAATGTTGGTTTTGCCATCTAACCGATTGTTGGCTATCATTTAGGTAAGAGGAAAACCAAGTTATTACACTTAGAGAACATCCGAGTTTTTCTAAGTATTGTAATAACTTAGGATTGTAATAACTTAGGGTGTGATACTATGTGTAAAACCTTTGATAGATCCAATAGGAGTACTGAAGTTGATAGGCTAGCATCAAGAGCTTTATTTACAGTATCAGTGAAGGAGAGTAAAGCTGTGGTCATGTTATGACCAGGACAGAAACCATGTTTAGTGGGAGCTAGGAGGTTGTGGTTAATGAGGTGATTTATTAGTTGGGTTTGTATTCATTTTTCTAGGATTTTTGATAGAAGGGATAGAATGGAGATTGGCTGGTAGTTAGAGAGATCGTGAGCATTACCACTTTTGTGCAGTGGGGTTATAATGGATTTTTTCCATAGCTTGGTCACATAAAATTCAGAGATTGAATGATTGATAAGAATGCTAACAGGGTAAACTATAGCTCTGGCCCACAAATTATAAGTATTCAGGTGGTAAATTATCAGCGGAGACTGAGCAGGGCTTTAGTTTGATTAGCAATTTTAGAATTAGTGATGTAGGTACTGGTTTTAGTGAAAAAGGAGGATTAGGTGGATTATTGTTAGAGGGAACCATAGTGTGTATAGATGTAGATATGGGGTCTATTTGTACGGTATTTGGAAGTTAGGGTTGGTTTTTGAGGATGAAATCTTGACTAGCTTTTGGATGGAGTAAATGAAGTGGTTGTTAAATATTTGTGCTATCTGGTGAGGGTCTTTGTCGAGAGAGGGTGATGGATTTTGAATGTTACCTGGATTAAGCAGGGAGGATACAAATTTCCAGAATTTTTTGGGATTATTACTTTGGGATGATAGTTGTGAGGAGAAATAGGTTTTCTTATCAGTTATAAGCTTTTTTTGCAGTATTTCTAAGTTGTTTATAGTTTTGTTCATTTGCTTTAGATTTTTTTCCATATTTTCCAGGCTTTGTCTCTAGATAGGAGGGTATGTTTGATATGCTGTGTTAACTAGGGGACATGGTTAGGTTTTGTTCATTTTGTACGAAGAGGTGTTAAGCTGTTTAATGTGCTAAGAAAGATGTTATTAAAATAATGTACAGCATCATCCTGGGGCAGTTATTTGAATGGGGACCGGTTTTGAGCTTGTAGGGCAGTGATAATATGTTTTGGTTAAAGTGGGAGAGGTTCCTGATAGATTTGTATGTGTGAGGTTTGGGGATGTGTAGTTGGGTTCTATGGGTATATGCAGGTAGGTGGTCACTTAGAGTGTTTGGGAGGGTACCGGTACTGGAGTAGAAGTGGGAGTGAGATACTAGAATCCAGTCTAATAAAGATTATTCTAGGGTATTTAAAGCATGTGTAGGGTCTGTGATAAGTTGTGGGAAACTATGGAGGTTAATGATGGTAGTAGGAGCTTTGGAAGTTAGGTTTTGCCAGTTGATGTTAGTGTCTCCTAGAATAATAGTTTCTTGGGAGATATTTTGGTTAATCCAACATAGAAAGTCTTCCAAGTGGGGGAATGTTTTGACCAGGGGGAATATAGATGGTGGTGATACAGAGTTGTTTTATTAGGGTTTATATGGAGGGATGTTATCAGGATTTCCATGCTACTGAAAGTGGGGAGAGGATTTGGATGTATATTTATTGTTAAGGAGTCTCTATAAATTAAGGCTATACCTCCTCCTTTTTTAAGGTTTCTGTCATTACGGAGAAAGTTGTAACCTGGTGGAAGGATTTCAGAGTTGGATATGTGTGTTTTAAGCCAGGTTTCAGTTATTGCTACTATGTCTGGTATATGGTGACAAAGCCAAGACTGGAATTCAAAATCTTTGCTGCAGAGGCTTTGTGCATTCATTGTTACAAAATATCAAATATTTGTTTTAGAGGGATGAGTGTTCTTTGGCAAGTTATTTGGCCCAGAATTGGGGTGAACATCTCTACACTGAGTTAATACTAGGAGAAGATGTAGTAGTGTCTGTGGTTGAAGTGTTTTTAATAAAGGTATATGTGGGTAGTGTTGTGTTAATTTTTATTTAATATTTGTGGTGGTGAAGTATGGTTTGGCTAGATATAGGGTGTTGCTTACTAATAAGGATGGTGAAAAGTTGGAGTAACTAAATTATGTTGTAAGTGAGTAGTTAGTGTTGTGGATGTTGGAGGAGATGTATTTATTCTAGAGCGTATGGTGATGGAGAGGGATAATAGGAGTAGTAAAGTAGCAAGGACAAATAAGATGAATAAGAGTCTTAGTAACTGGTTCATAATTGGATTCTAAGGATTGGAGTTGATTGTATATGCTAAAAGAGGTGGTGGGAAGGGTTGTGTTACTGGAGCGTATGTGGCAAGATAGGGGAGGGGACTATAGTGATGTTAGGAATGGTATTGGTCAGGTGGAGATAGGATGGAGTTACAGGAAGTATAAATGTAATGAAAGTGGGGGTGGGCGAGGAATGGGGGTAGGACAGTGGAGTGAGCCCGTAGCAAATGGACCAGGTTGCTCCCGCTTTCAAGTAAAAGCAAAAAAATCTATCTCCATGAGCCAACAAGCTAAGGTAGGAGGAACAACAGTTATAAATGGCAGAAACTAAACTACATGAGTGTACATGAGTTGAAAATGACTGGAATAATACAAGCTCAAAGAGTTGTTAGCATACAAAGTCCAATTTAGAAAGAATGTCAGTACACTGTCTTAAATAGGGCCATAAGAGGGTTGAAACAAGCACTAGGTAGATGTAAGGGTGGGGTACGACCCAAATAAGATTATGAAAAAAGTAGGGAAGGTGGGAGATGGCCTTACAGAGGTTTTGTAGTGGTATGCTCCCAAAGGAATTAACAATATATAAAGTTATAAAGCTGTGACACACAATTGCTATAAATTCTGTGGACTGGGCTTTATATTCCCGGTTGCAGTTGTTTTGCCTGTATGCTCGTTTGAAGTTTTTGGGATGGCACTGAGGTGGAGAGCTAAAATAAAAAAGGAATAGATAAGATACTAGGTCAAGATAGGGAAATAAGTAAGTAGAAGCAACAACACTTTCAACTGTACAGCATTAAGCAAGCACCAATAAAGTTTAACAGTATTAGAACATCAACCAGCTTAGCAATGGCAGTGGACAACTTCTATAACACCAGCATCTAAAAAGCATCACTTAATTTGTACATTGTAAGAATGCTGATTAACAGAGCAAAATGGCAGTGGACTAATACAGCAATTCCAACATTCAAAAAGCACCAGTTGAGTTAAAAACTATTAGGATACTTACTAGCATAGCAATGGCAGTGGAAGAATGCAATATATATAATTGTACACTGCTTGTCTGTTGTATAGCCAGCAAAGTGTTTGCACTTTAACCTGCAGCATACGAGCATGTAGTAACATAACTATTTTGCCACTAGTGGCGGCCTTTCACTAGGCAATACAGATTAGCACTATATACTCACAAGTATGGCGTAATAATTGTGCATTGAGTATCTGAAGAAGATAGAAGCTGCGTTAATTTGAAAGCAACCTACTTATGGTAGGTTAGGTAGCAGCAGATTAAATGCTATAAATGCTAATGTACTAATAAAACACAGATTCCGATTACCAAAAAGCTTCTACAGTGAATAAACTTACTTACTTACCTGGTACTTACTTGGGAGCATGCTGCTAAGGAAGAATGCTCTGTATGGATGTAACACTAAATTTTAAATATGGCGACAGTAAAGGGGACGGGTATTTATCACCTCAGAGGGAGTAGGAAAGAAGAAAGGAAGAGGGGCAGGGTATTTTATGACAACTAGTACAATGGATAGGACTGAATGGAAAGAAGGCAACAGAGGAGTGGGAATTCTATAACAACATGATGGAAAGGTTGAGCTCATGGCAATGCATCCACTTTCATGTGAAGGTGAAAAAAATCTCCACGAGCCAACAAGCTAAGGTAAGAGGAACAACAGTTATAAATGGCAGAAACTAAAATACATGAGTGTTCATGAGTTAAAAATGACTGGAATAATATAAGCTCAAAGAGTTGTTACCATACAAAGTCTAGTTTCGAAAGAATATCAGCACACTGTCTTAAATATGACCATAAGAGGGTTAGGACATACACTAGGGAGAAGTAGGTGTGGGGTACGACCCAGATAAGATTAAGAAAAAAACTAGGAAAGGTGGGGGATGGCCTTACAGAGATTTTGTAGCAGCATGCTCCCAAAGGAATTAACAATATGTATAAAGTTATAAAGCTGTGACATACAATTACTATAAATTTTGTGGACCGGACTTTACGTTCCCAGTTGCAGTTGTTTTGCGCATAAGCTCATTTGAAGGTTTTAGGATGGTATTGAGGAGGAGAGCTGTAATACCCAGCACCTATCTGGTGTATTTATGGTTCACACAGTCTTCTGGTAGTAGTCTTCCTCTACAAAGATGACACTTTCAAAATAATTCCTTCAAAAACTTAGCAATGTATCCAATATCCATGTAAAAAGGCATGGGTCATCAGGACTATTTCTCCTTTCACAAGAGAAAAGATTGCAAAAAACTCTCCTCCATCTTTTCAGTCTGACTGTGTGTTCTGAACCTTTTCTGGTTAAAGAATACTTACAAGTAACAGGTGATCCAATAAGGTGTGTAAACATCCTTTCATGTGGATAATCATTAAAATCCTATGTCCCAGAGACCAGGGAAAGGACATCTCTGTATATATATATGGCCATGCTCAAATTTAGCATTAGTCAGCAACCCTAAAACAAATAATGTGAACATTTCTACACTATCTCTGAGTTACATGGTAAAAACCACATTGACTTCATAAGAAACATTACTCACCTGTTGGCCAAGTAAATAATGATAGATTAATATCGGTAAGAGCATAGTATAACATTACTTTTAATCCTTTTTAAAGCCACATTCACAGTCTTGTATCCCTTTCAGTTCAGAACTGCCCTGCAGCAATACATCTCATAGGTGATGAACTATAAAGGGATTCATCAGAAACAATAGTCAAAGAGTCTTAGATATGAACTCAGCTCCTCTCTTGTTATAAAATCTGAGGACTAGATGCCTGCTTCCTTTCATTGGCTGTCAATGGCAGCTTGACCATCTACTGCCTGCCAGAGTCCAAGTTCCTCTTTTGTTATAAAATCTGAGGCCTAAATGCATACTTCCTTTCACTGGCTGTCAATGGCAGCTTGACCATCTACTGCCTGCCAGAGTCCTTCTTCCGTCTCCAGGTGTCTTGTTCTAACTTACTAGCTTAATCCTCTCTTGGTCACTCTTTACTTTATTTTTCAACTTGCACAAGGTATTTTTGTCAAATACATGACCATGGTATAGAATTTCGCTTTTGAAAACTTTACATATATCACTGTTTGTTGTAAACCCACACTTTCAGCCTGTCTTAAAACTTTCTTCAATGATTATGGTAATTCTCAGCATTTTATTCTTTACTGGGACAACTTCTTGTCAGTTCAATATCATGGAATTTTCCTGAAGTATTTAGCTCACTATTTGATGACAAACAGCAGGCAAAAATGTGAATCTGACAATCCTTAGTACATATATCTGTGCCTCGGTAAATGGCAATGCCTGTAGGTAATGCTGATTCCTGCACAGGGGTCACATTGGATACATTTGGCCTTGCATATTGCTTCTGTTGACTACTGTAACCTTCCTGTGCAACAGATGATGCCCCACCCCAGCCACCTGCTCTGCACAACTTTCTTCACAATTACCACTCAGGGGAAGGTTGGTGCACATTAAGTACCTGGTATGCACCATAAAACACAGTAGACATAGTCCTTTTCACCTGTGTGTCCACATTTGCTATGAATGTAAAGTTTATCTATACTATTCTTAGTATATTCCCTCTTTTCCCAATGTAGATGCTAACAATCCCATTGTAGGTATCGGAACATGGAATGGAACAAGTACACAACATGCATGTGAGTGCCTTATGCTATGTGTGCATGTAGCTTGCTTTGGCTAGGCCCTATATCTAGGTGATTTATGTCAATACTGCTACTCACAGTATTACATATATACTGACATGTCAAACACTATAACCATAGAAGTCTTGCTCGAGGCTGCATGATGCCCATTGCATTGTCTGTGTAAAGAGGGTATAAGTTGCTCTTACTCTGTGCCCTAGATGTGGTTGTTATTTAGAAAATTACTATTCTCCAGCTATGCCCATCAGGGATTTAAAACATGTTTCCTGTTTTTTCAGGGGATGCTCTGTGTATGTGTGTGTATGTGCCATTTTTTTCAGGGAATGTTGTGCTGTCTTTAATACTGGATTCATTACAGCTTTGACATTTTCACATATGCAGTAATCTGCTGATTTAATTTTCTTCCTATTGAGACAATGGAAATAAATCATTCACTGCTCTTATGGCCTACTCAGTTCATTTTCTCTTTGGGGTATTAAAGTATAAGCTACCGCCATTACCTTACTGAATTTTGGGCAAGTTTGTGGTTATATTTTAGTTACTGCCTTTTTAATTTTCCCAGGTCTTCGGTAGATAATTGTTTTGCGTCTGCTAATAAGCATGACAGTGTTCATCAGAAGTGATTTTATTAGTATTCTTATCGATCATCTGAAGGTGCTTAATGGAGCACTTGTTCATCTCAAAGTCTCACCCTCTCCATTATATGAGGATGTTTTATATGTTCCACATAGATAAATATTCAGCTTTTGTAATTTATTATATATGTTAGCGGTGTCAATCTTTCTCATCTTCTATGCACACAAAATCTGGACAACAAAAAATAATGGAGGAAAAATAGCCTAAAATCAGGGACGCATTTTAAATATTGTTCTTAGAAACTTAATAAGTTACCAGACAAATTAGTTTTGCTTTAGAATGCAATTTCAGAAATTCAAATGTATGTCAATATTTAGAGACGTCAGACCTCAATGATTTGCCAGAAAACCACACAGTATATGAGGAACAGTGTAAAAGTATGAAGCAAATTCTGCAAAACTCTGGACAGTTGAGCGGTATGGTGAATCTTTATTTTTTTTTCCATTAGAGGAAGTTTTCTCCAGAAATGATGCTCATCTGAAATGTGGTATGTATGCCTAAGTTTAGTTTTATTAAAAAAAAGCCTATGGAAAATCAGCAATGATTTACAGACAGTGTACACTGTAAGAGGTCTGCAAAGCATGTTTATTGTCATGAAAATGTAGGGTCTCAAATCTTGCCTGTTATTATTCTCTAACTGGCTAATGTAACCCAATAACAAATGGAAACTTTTTGCATATGTAGTATTTCTGTTTGCGCATCTGTCATGTTGTCAGATATTGTTGTTGTGCATGTAAAACACAACTTATTTCTACTTCTCTTTCCCTAATCCCACTACTATTCACATACTATTTTCGATTACATCTTATGAAGAATGTCACAAACATACTTCATTTAACCTATGAAACAGAGTCCTTTGCATTACCATAGAATTGCTCGTGTTCTTTCTTCACACTTAGCCTGTTTTCTCTTTTACTGAATGCTGCTGCAGTCTTTCAGATGTATGTTTTTGTATGGATGTGAATGTTTCTGCTATATAGCCATTCCTTCCTTCCTTCCTTCCTCTCTTCCTTTCTTCTTGAACACACATTAGGTGCTTTTCTAAAATTTTATCAAGTGATTTTTACATCTGATTTGGCTTTTCTGTGTCCCGTATCCAAAGAAATGGGATCTCCAAAACTATAGACATTCCTGAATATATGGTCTTTAAAATTCTATACAGACAATTATGAAAATATTGCTTTCTCCAGATTATGCCATTTATTGCATCTGAAACCCAACAGTCAATAACCATTCCTAAAATATCATGAGCATTTTACCTGTCTTTGGGTAGTCTGAATTAATTGCCTTGGGTACCATTTCAGCTTTTCATTGAACACTGTAATCTAATATGATTTTCTGGTTATGTTAGATACAGTGTCATAACTCATGCAGAAGGAACTGTAAATAATTCACACAAGACTGTACTGAAATGCTACCATCCCACTGTGAATTAAATGATGCTTGGCATTATATAGCCTTGATATTTGGTTGTTACAGTATCATTTCTTGTGGACGAAGGACATTAAGGATAATCAAGTGCTACTGATTGGGTGCAGAAATGACAGGAGAGTAGCCACTGTTAACCATCAGCAATGGCTATGCCATTGGAAAACTGCTGATGGCTTTTGAACATTTGATGCAGAGAAACTGAGAGTAACGGATACGTGACTAAGAATACAGATGAGCATGTTACTGTACTGTTGCAACTGATAATGGTGTTATGATGCCTTCTTGGACAGAAAAAATATTTTTGCAGTGGGGTGGAGGTGGGTAGGAGTCAGAATGTGCAAGGCTACTGAGTCTTGTCACCATTACACCTTGCTAGTCCCACTGAAGACTGTAGCTCCACTGTCTGGGAAGGCTTGCCTAGGCAAGCCCACCGTGAAACTATACACAGTCTTCCAATCATCCAGGTCCTGTTTGAAGGAAGATAGTGTACCTCCCTACTTTATCTACAGGGGAAGGACTATTCCAGATGTGAGGGAGGTGCTGAGTAATGAATCTCTCTTTCCACTTTGTTTTATTATTCTGTCAAAGCAGGTTTAGATCCTGAGATGTGTGGGATGGCTTGATTTGTGAAGGATCAAGAGATCCTCTACTACTGGGTCTCCGACTGCTCGGGAGTCAAGGCACAGGTCTCATCTGAGGAGCCTATATAACACAGAAACATGGGACAGTGTTTCTAGTCTTTTCTTATATCTTACAGATTCTAAAACAGTAATCCCCTTTGTTAGGAACCCCTGGGATCTTTCCAACTGTTAGTTATATTTGGTAAATAAAATTCCAAAGAAGTGTAAGTTCCTTCGGGACTATGTGTCAGAGGGAGATTTGACACTAACACCCAGTTTACAGTCATCTGCAAATTTCTGATAGGCATATGTCTTGTTCTTCAGTCTATAGGTCAAAGAAATAAACACCAAAAAATTAATAAAAATGGTCCCAGCCCTGAGCTTTGTGGGTCACCACTGGTTAACTTCAAGTTCTCTGCCTCTGATACCAGCACTTTCTGGCTTCTATCTTTTAGCCACTTTATTTATTTTATTTATATATTTGTATTTGTTTTCTGTGATAGTGCAGTGACATCCATGAACCTTTTATGGATTAGCCTGGGAACGGTGTCACAGAGTTAGGTAATAGAGCCTAAGGGAATCAAACCTTGTACCACTGGACCAGAGGAAACAGCTCCTTCATTTGCTATCCATTTTATCACATAGGGAGCTGTTTGTAATGCATATAGTGTACTAGATATGGTAGCAAGGGGGAAAGTGTCAAATGCCTTTACCAGATCATAGTAAGTTGTGTGTATAGAGGGACCATTGTCAACAGTTTGTGTTACTGACTTAAAGAAGTTGACCATATTCATCTTACAAGATCTATGTTTTACAAAACCGAGTTGCTGCAGCACTTGCCTAATGAGATTTTTAATATTTAGATTAATCAAATATGTTATAATGTACTCCATGGCTTTACAAATGCACATCATCAGGCTGATGGGCATATAGTCTGTATATCTATATATATATCGATATCTATCTATATATCTATCTATCTATATATACATAGTTATATATCTTAAGTGATATGTTGACAAGCTTCAACCCCCTCCAAACCGAGTTAACTTCCCCGAATATGCAAAAAATGGACACCACGACACTATACCAGTACATAAACAGCTGCAGAGATGCAGGCGTTCCCTGTAAGATCAATTGTAGGGCAAACCCCTGAAAAAACCCACATGGTAAGATTATAATATCAACAAGATTTATAATAAAAGGAAAAGAATTTTGGAAAAGTAAGAAGAGTTAAGTCCAAGAATATTAGAGTCATTGTTACTGAAATAAACAAACAACTCAGGAGCTTAATAAAATTCACCAAAGTCAAATTTGCAGCTAAAATAGCTACCCAAGCCAAAGACAATCACAAAGCATTTTTTAGTTATGTTAGTAATCTCCAAACAACAATGCAGAAATGCTCTGAGCTAATTGTGAACAATGTTATCTACATTGAGGATGAAGATATAGTAAACTTACTGACTGATAATTTTAACTTTAACTTTACCCCTCGATCCCTTCCTTCCATCCATCAAGAATTACCTGAAACTGTCCTGCCAATATCTCTGGATGCATCTTACATAGCAAGAAGCACAATTTAACCACATTCCTAACAATACTATTCAATCTTAGCCTCCATACAGGTTTTGTGCCAAGTGAATGGAGAACAACTACAGTCATTCCCCTGAATAATGCAGGACCTTCCACAGACCCAATCAATTACAGACCCATAAGTCCTACCAGCCTCATATGCAAAGCCATAGAAAGACTTAACATGGAATTAATCAATCCGGATATAGAGAACCTCCAAACACCAGATGTTTTTCAGTTTGGATTCGTCAGGGGCAAGAATGTGTTTATTCAATATGGTGGGTGTTTTTTCAAAAGATCACTAAAGCAACGGACGAAAGCAAAATGGTACACACCACATACTTCGACCTGGTCAAAACTTTTGACAGGATTCCCCACTCAGCCATACTAGAAAAGCTAAATAAATAAGGAATATACCACTACACCACTATGTCACCCACTAGATTGCAAACTGGTTCACAGTTAAGACTCAGATAATCAAAATAGGGGAAGTTACCTCCACAAAGAGACTGGACACCAGTGCAGTCCCTAAGGGTTCTGTACTGGAACCTCTCCTGTTTGGCATTTACTTTTCTGAAAAGCCAATACTAAATGTCTTTAGTTGACTAAGTTTGCAGATGATTATAAGCTAGAAGGTATATCATTACCTTTAATAAAAGAACAGATGGAGTAAGGAAAATTGTCTCAGATAATTGGGCAATTTTACACTCTCTACTTGAATTGAGACAGATTATTGGTAATAAACCCAGATGTACATAGAAGAATAGTCAGAACCTTTAACAATGTCTCTGTTAGAAAGATGTTAAGGAAATTGCTGCATGTAAATCCAATAGTTAGGTTGGCATTTTTCCCTGTTGCAACTGTATTTGTTGCAAATTAATATGTTGCTATCGTGAGTTTGTCCATCCTGTTACAGGAAAGATCTATTGCTTTAACAGTACTGCCATTTGCAGTACCTGTAACATAGTTTATCAGGCTACTTGTTCAAAGTGTACTAGTTTTTATGTAGAAAAAAGAACCAGGAAGCTAAAAGAATGTATTACCGAACATCAATCGGACATAAGGAGAAAAGTTAGTACAAATTACCTTGCTAAGTAAGTGTCTGACTATGGTTCTCATCAAATAGTTAACTTTAGGGCTATTTATGTATTGGCTAAAAGCTCTAGAGGTGGCAGTTTTAACAATAAACTAGAAACCATTGAATATGAATGGATTTTACTGTTGCAGGCCGAATATGAACCTGGTATTAATTCAGCTGTTAGTTTAAAAGAAATTTTGAAGCAGAAACAAAATGATTTGAAATAACATACACTACATGTCAGTATTGACTTTGATAGTTGCACTGTCTTGAATAAACCTGATGGTATTCAATATTAGAAGCTAAGCAGGGTTGAGCTTGGTTAGAGCTTGAATGGGAGGCCACCTGAGAATCAGGTGATGCAGTTTTCTAATGTTGAATTTTAAATTATGTAGTGAATACTTTTTTTAAAATCTTTTACTAAACTTAATTATATCTGTGTTCTGATTGTAGGCTGTGTTTTGTGATGAAATTTAATTTGGTATTTAAGTAACTGATGTTTTTTAGAATGTTTTAACACCGATGAAGGGAGACATCCCAAAACCTTTGCAAGATTAAAAGATTTTATTGGCATTTCTGAGTCTGGAGTGCTTTGGGGATTTTATTGGTTTTATTGCTGTTGACTCTGTTTACTGGCTTCCTGGAGCCTATTTTCCTTGTGTTCTCTTCTTCTTTTGGATTAGAAATTAGGCGCCTATACTTCTGCACATTACTATGACACAGTCTGCTCTTGAAAATCAAATGGACAATGTTTCACAAAGGGTACATCATTCTCTACATGAAATTTTAACTGTCCGCACCAATATATTGTTATTGCAAGCTGCTGGTGTGGATAGACTGACAAGTGAGACAACTTTTATACCAAATGATTCATTTGTTTCTTGAATGAATTTATTGGAGAAAAAGGTTCAAGCCTTTAAGCAGTTGGAATGACAATGCTTTAGTTTTGCTGCTCATTAAGAACATGGCATAGTCCCTAGAGGTTTAAGAATTTAAAAAAATGCTAACGTATCACATATCCTGAGCTCCTGGAAAGATGCTAAGAGCTCAACTTGAAATTAAGTGCAGACTATATGAATCTGATGAACCAGTTTTTTGTTAACATTGAGAGAGATTTGCAAAATGAAATTACATGTGTAGAAAGTGAGTTAACAGCTTTACCATCATTTAAGGACAATATTTCTATTTATAATGCAATGTTAGAATGGCTGCATGCCTATGAATGATGGCTGCAACTAGATCAGATATGAAAGTTAATCAGAGATGTGAATGATTTTAAGGTTGGGATTATTTTTTCCTGGCCCAAGAAATCTGTACCTAGTGAGAACAAACTGGATCGTAGAGGTGCTATGTATGGTTTGGATACTTTTGATGCACCTGTGGACGATGTCAATTGTCAGGCTGAGCAAAATGTAGGTTGTGCATCCCTACAACAAGCACCTGCAGCAACAACTAATATATTATCTAATTTGACTGTGTCTGCTATACCAGGGGGTTCTGCGAGTAATACCTGGACTGAGGATTTTCACCAGATTCAGACCTCTATGCAACTCAATCTCCCAGAGAAAGTGGAAGAATGGGGGAAGGATCCCTCAAGAGGAAGACCACAAAGAAGACACTGAGGAGGAGGACGAAGATACAGAAGACCACAAACCTGCTGTCATTCTATACACCAGAAGCGAAGAATGTACAATCTGTTACTAATTTATCAAGGCAAATTCTGACTCCAGCTGACTATGCCCTATTGAATACTTTGGCTTACAATCTACTCCTTCTAATAGTGACACCATTGTTGAAGCACTGACCAATTTAAAACTATTAATGCGGAATTTAAATTTAAAACTTTTAAGGACAGTTCAAATAACATTCAGGCATATAAAAAAATCAAGTACATTTATTCTATGAGCTCCTCAGTAATTACTGCATTCCAAAATGTTTGTGAGCAACAGTTTTGAGAATTGTATGTACAATGGGATACATTGCAATTATATAATTTAACTAAAGAAGAGCACGATGCTCTCATAAAGTTGCAAAATAATATGGTTGTAGTTATTAAACAGGCAGATTTCAGATTAAGAAGAATATACAATGCTCATGAATGATTTTTTAAAAGGTGAAGGAACTTTTAAGAGAATTAATAACATACATATTCCTTCACTAATAACCCTACATCCTCTCCTCTACCATCCCCTTCACCTTCATCCTCAAGAACCCTCACCCCCAATCTCCTAATTTCTCTATAAGACCCATCCCCATATCTACTATAAAAAAACTTCTTCAGAACCTGAAACCATGTTCCAACGATCCTGATACCATTCTCTCCTACTTTCTAAAGATAGCTGCAGAAGCCATCGCTTTCCCCATCTACACTCTAATGAGCAGGTCAATTCAAGAAGGCTATGTCCCCCAGCTTTGGAAAAAGGCCTTTATTATTCCCCTTCATGAAGGTGGTAATAATAACAATATTTCAAATTTTTGACCTATCGCCATTCTATCACCCATCTCTAATCTTCTCGAAAAATGTATCCACCTACAACTTCTGCCCTAGCTCATTGAGAACCACCTACTAACCCCTACACAACATGGATTCAGACCTGGCCAGCAATACCACTGCTCTCCTCTTCTTCCTTGAAACTATTAATAAAGCCTGTGGCTTTGGCTATATCATTTCTGCCCTACTCCTAGTCCTTTCAAAGGCTTTTTACACCATTTCTCACAACCTCTTACTAAATAAGCTCTCTAATCTAAACCTCTCCCCCTCCTCTCTCAGTTGGTTTACCAGTTACCTCTCTAATAGGCAACAAGCAATAAAATGGAAAAAAGCCATCTCTCCATTCCTTAATAATGAGACAGGTGTACCACAAGTACTAGGTCCCCTTCTTTTCAATATTTTCATAAATTATTTCCAACATTCTATTCCTAACGCAAAACTCATCCAATGCACAGATGATTCAACTATCATCTGTTCTGCCACTTCCATCCCCAGCCTTATAAAACTAATCCAAGATGCATTTAACACCACAGTACAATGGGTGTTAAGCAGCCACCTAGCACTCAACGCTTCCAAAACAAAACTCATGATATTCACCCCTTCTAAATCAATCACCATAGACAAAAACTCCTTCTCCATCACTAGCCAGAACAACACATCTCTCAAATTAGCTTGTGAAGCTAAACTCCTAGGAGTCCTCATTGATGACCATCTTAATTTCGACACCCACCTACAAATAAATATTAAAAAAACACCAGAATCTTGGCATGCTTTATTGCCATAATTGCTATCACACTCCCTCTACCAAGTTCATTCTTTCTACCAAATACCTCATCCCTTCTCTACTATACGGTGCCCCACTCCTTACTAATTTACAATCCACTCAAGACAAAACACTCCTGCTGTTAACAATAAAATTGCCAAATTCGCCTCAGGATACAAATCTTCTACTCATCACTGCATTGCTTTACACAAACTTCACTGGTTAGAGCTGACAAATTACCTCACCTACATTCAATTCATTCAAGCTCATAAACTCATCTTCACTACCTCCCTTTGTCCCTCCCTTTCCTATACCTTTAAAATGTACCTTCCAGAAAGACTATTAAGATCCAACAACCAGAACCTGATTGAATTGCATAATCCATTACTCCCTCCAGGCAAAAAACTTTTGTCCTTCACATTAGCATGCCCACGGAACTCCCTAACCCCACTTATCCGTACCACCACATGTCAATCTACATTTAAAAAATTACTTCACTCACATCTAAAATCTTGCTGGGATTGATCCTGTTCCCATCCCACATAACACCCTTACTTCTTATTCCCCCTTACTCTCCCACCTCATATCAGCACTAACACCAAAAGGCACCCCAAGTGCTTATTGCCCAGCTGTTTTACAGTAGGAACAAATATACTTGTAAATATTTGTAAATACTTGTTTATATTCTATAGTTCTCTTTGTGGATTCCTACATTTTAGTGTGGATTTTCATTTATTGTATCTCTAAATGCCTTGTTTTCATCTGTATTACTGTCCTACTATGTGACTGTCAATTTGTTGTTCCATTAAAAATGGGTTATTTTTGGCGCAATTGGGCTATCCTGGTAAACCAACTGCAAATTAAATAAATAAAATAAATAAGGTCTGTCTAATATTGTGCATAGAGTGAATATGTCTGTTTATGATCTGCAGCTATCCAATAACATTCCTATTGAATTCTTTATCTATTTCAGTGTAATGCATCCTATTACTCCAGTTTTGTATGGGTTACCTAAAATCCATAAGGACCTTAGATGTCCACCTCTGAGGCCCATAGTATCAGGAAGAAGCTGGGTGACTGACCCTATCTCTATATTTTTAGAAGAGGTTCTGAGCCCATATTGTCCAAGTCCAGAGTTATATTCTAGACACAGGTGATGTTTTGTGTAAACATTATGAATGGTTTCAATCTAAACAAAATACCAACTATATTTTAGTAACTCTTGACATCAGTTCCCTGTTCACAGTTATTCCAAACAAGTATGGGGTCGATGCATTTCATGATTTTCTATGTGGCAATAGTACGTTTAATGGAAAAAATATGGAAAATATATGTGAATTGCTTGAAACTGTATTTTTTTGTACTGTTGATTTATGCTTATTACTCAAAGTGCCTGTTGCTCTGTGTTTAAGTAGCAATACATTAATGACCATCAGGTAAGCTTTGCTGAGATCATAAGATGTAAGCAAGCTTTAATAAGCATACTGTTAAAGAATTGCCAACATTGAAAGCCTTTCTGTTGTTGCCATGCAGAGAATACTTAACTAGATAATGTATAAACCTTGGGTATTGAAATGCATATGACAGTATTTGTAATAAAGGACAGATTACATTATTTTAAGAAGCTCATTACACTTGGAGACTTCCAGTCATCTCTGCAGGCTTTACCCGTAAACTAAACAGAATGCCAATCGTGTGGTCCATAACCTGTACAGTAATCCTTTTAAGCAATGTATCTTGAGCTTATTTCTTGTTTGCTTTTCATTTTTTACTTTGATCATGTTTTACCCATGAAACAAGTAGATAGTTATCAGGCAGCAGGTCTTTTTTTGGATAAGAAATATTTTTACAAGTGGGGGCATCAGAGATTTCTACTTTCAGCATGTTACTTCATACTTTAATAAAGCTGAATATAAATTATAATTAGAACTGCAGTGCAAGAAGTGGTTTGAGTTGAGTGCTGCTTGTTTTTCTTATACTTGATTTTGACTGGCATTCCATTAATGTATTTAAAAAGTAATGCATTTTTTCATGCCTCACAACCTTTTTGTTTCCATCTAGATATTAAGTAAGCTGTCATGCAGCCAATGCATTGAGATATTTTTATTCTTCTACAGTTCATTTTGTCTTGATTAGACTCTCATAATGATGGTTTGGCACCCAGGGCAGTGTATTTAGTTAGTTTTTGTGGTTTTGAGCATAGCTCCTCCCCTTTCTAGTTGGCCACACACCTTCCCATTGACCCCACCCATTCAGCTGTCTCCTGCAGCCCCCCTTTGATTTGAAGTCACCAGCCGCCACTGTGATTAGCAATGTTTTCATATTTGAAAATCAAGTTTTTCATCAGATATCTGGTGTGCGATAGGCAGTCCCATCACAAACACAAATGATAACCTGGCCCTTAATCAATGGGAAGTTGAATATGTTCTTAGTCTTACTTCTCATTTTTCAAAGTGTATTCCTTTTTTAAATGCTTTTTGGATGATATCTTCCTTATTTGGGAGGGTGGTGAGCAAGAACTGACTGACTTTGTCAGTTATTTAAATAATACTACTAGCTTTCTTAAGTGTAAGCTCAATTACGCCCATCAAGAAATCTGTTTTTTTTTATGTTAAAATTGATAAACATGAAGACAGTCTGTCCACTAGCATATATAGAAAAGAAGTACAAGCTAACCGATAATCTTCATAGGAAAAGTATGCATGCCAATCATATTTTTAAAACCATTGCAAAGAGTCAAATGTTGAGGGCCAGTAGACTGAACATAGTTATTAATGCCTGCATGGAACAGATGGATAATTATGATACAAGAATTTAAGGATAGATGCTATGACAGTGGACTGTTACAAGGATTAAAATGTGAAGTTATTAGTGACAGACAAGAAGCTGCGAATCCTTATTTTACAGGTAATGTGAACCAAGAGTCTATGCCTTCTAGGAACAATCAACAAACAGGTCTAAGGTATATTATTACGTTTAATAGAAGAACACATGGAGTAAGGTTATTATTGGTAATAAACCCAGTTTTACATACAAGAATAGTCAGAACCTTACACAACCTCTCTGTTACAAAGATATTAAGGAAATTGCTGCACCGCATAGTAAGGTTGGCACTTTTCCCTTTTAAAACTGTATTTGTTACAAATTAATATGCAGCTATCATGAGTTTGTCCATCCTATTACAGGAAAGCTCTATCACTTTAACTGCGCTGCCACTTGCAATACTAGTAATACAATCTGTTTGGCTTCTTGTTCAAAGTGTACTAGTTTTTATGCAGGAAAAAGTACCAGGAAGCTAAAAGAACATATTACAGAATATCATTTGGACATAAGGAGAAAAGTTAGCACTGATTCCCTTGCTAAGCATGTGTCCGACTATGATTCTGACCATATATTTAAATTTAAGGCTATTTATGTATTGGTTAAAAGCTAGATATGACACTTTTAATAGTAAACTAGAAATCGTTGAATAAGGATGGATTTTATAATTACAGACCGACTATGATCCTGGTATTAATTCAGCTGTTTCTTTAAAATCAATTTTAAAACAAACAAAATAAGTTGAAATAACGTATACACTAAGTGCATTTTCTGCTTAGATAGTTGTACTATCTTGAATAAACTTGATCCTGTTTGATGTTAGATGCTAAGCAGAGTTGAGCTGAGTTAATACTTGGATGGGAGACTGCCTGAGAATATCTTGTGATGTAGTTTTCTAATGCTGTATTTGAAGTTTTATAGTGAATACTTTTAAATCTTTTACTAAACTTAATTATCTCTGTGTTCTGATTGGAGGCTGTGTTTTGTGATGAAATTTGAATTGGTATTTAAGTAACTGATGTTGTTTTGGAATGTTTTTTTAACACTGATGAAGGGAGAAGTCCTGAAAGCTTTGTAAGATTAAGCATTTTTATTGAAGTTTCTGAGTCTGGACTGCATTTTGGAAAAGGGAGAAGTAGGCTGACCTTCCATATTGTCTAGTGTAAAGTAAAATATGATTTATTCATAGAAACTTGCAAGTTTTACATAAATATAGAGACTTACAGTCAATCGAGGTGCTTTTCAATTAAGAACGTAAGAGGTTTACTGTCTATTGAGATAGTTATGAGTTAAGGGGTTGATGCTGCAGTTATGTATGTATGTAAGTCTATTTAAGTAAATACTTTACTTAGGTATATAAGTGACTATGGGCTGAGCTGTACAATGTAGCACTGCTAGGGGCTACAACATATAACTTTAGGTTGCTAGGTATGCATATCTAAAAGTTATGCAGCTGTGCGCACCCTGCTGCACCTATATATAACAGAAGTCTAATTAATGACTGGATTTGTGTGGAGCTGTATTAGGTAAAGCTACAAATGAAAGTGCCTCTGTCTACAGAGTGCATTTGCAGACCCACTGCTCTAAGCATAACTCTCTGCAAAATAAAATAAACAGGGTGAAAGAAGAAGCCAATGAAGAACAGCTAAGGATCTAACCAACAGAGTTTATCTTCCCAAGAGCTCCAGAAATTACCTTGCTGCCACCAGAATAACAGCTTCAAGATCTAGATGAACTTCATGTTAGTTTGAAATATGACTAGAACACAGCAAATAAATAGAGCAACACTGATTAATCTACTTAACAGTAAAGAAACGAATTGGAAGGCAATGCAAACCATAAAACAACTTCAATTAATAGCTATAACTCTTAACTCTTTTAATAAGTAGCTTGGACCTGGTAGAACTACAACTACAGGCTTGATAAATAACTCCTGGGCTTCATTCAGGTAATTATAATAAGACTTTGACCTTGCCTGGAAACAATTTTAATTTTATTTAACTTAGCCTGGATTAAAAAAAAGTCAGGATTTAATTCCAAAAATTATTTAAGATCACTTAAATTGCAAAAGCATTGCAACTATTTACTAGAAATGCTGACAACAAGCTTAAAGAGCTTTAAAAACACTCAACCCAGATGTTACAAAACACTGATTAAAATAAAAATTTAAAGACAGCTAAAACAGATGCAACTGTAATTTGGAATACAAGGAAAACAGCTAAAAAGATACTGACTCTTAAAATAAATATAAAAACAGATAATAACTTATTTTTTTCAGCTACTTAGCTATGTCAATGGTATAGCCTTGATAAGTAGTTCCTGGACATTTTCACTATCAGTGAATGAATGAATGTCAATTTATCAAAGCACTAACCCCCAGAATCCAACTCCCTGAAAAAAAAAACTTATTGAAAACACTGTTTTTAGTGTTTTTTGCAGGGGGCAAGCCCTCCCTTTTGCCTCCTATGGGGATTAGGGCTGTAACACCACAACCCTAAATAATATAATCAACTCCACAGTTATATTGCTAGGAGAAAGGGTGCAAACACTGGGAAATTGCCCTTAGTCCCTACATGATTCCAGGATTGTTGGGAAATCAAGTTTTAAGGAGATGGGACTCAGTGAGTCAGAATTTGCCAGCAGTAGCATAGCCTCTTGGACCACAGTTATATCTCTATTCCTCTACAATTTTTCTTTGTCTTGCCTCCACTCAGTCTAGATGTATGAATCCTCCTACTTTATGGAACTACAGCAGTCAGCTCTTGGCCAATACCATGGGCATTGGCTTGCATATGCACTCTGTGCAGATATGTACAGCTTTTAAAATGTAAGGATACTGCAGTACAAGCATTGCCACCTATCCAGTTTTATGCTGCATGCAAGTATTAGCAAGTTCAAAATTCTGCTCTCTGACCTGTGGTAACCATAAATGGGAAATTAAACATCCCATTTCAGAGGTATTATCTTAATTCTGCATCTGCATTTTTTGGCAGAAGTCTGGATCCCTGGCACATCTTCAGCATTTTCTGATTTTTTAAAAAAGTAACATTACATAGTATTTTCATGATCTTTCAGTACCTGAGTTAATAGTGCTAGCTATGCTTGTAGACAGTCTGCAGGAAGAACAATCTGATTTGCAGCAGGTCTGTTTTCCCTCTGCTCCAGTCATATGTAAGTGCATCTACAGTTGGTTCTTGCTGTACACAGGGGTAGTGCCTTCATCCAGGAAAAATAGTAGAAATAAGCAAATGGTGTGTTGCAGTTTTCTAAACTTTTTTTAATTAACTTTTAAAATTGTTGCCAAATGGGTGAAATAAATGGCACTGTAATTCTAGACAGTTCTGTAGCTATGTAAGTTAGCACCTTGGGAAGTCCCTAGACTGGCACCCACTCTTCAATCTGAAACTGGAAAAAAAGGTATTCCAAAGTTGAAAAAAATCATTGCGCTAAATCTACTAACTAAACACTTATTTGACAATATATAAATATTGCCAATTGGATATAAGTGCAATACAACGAAATTAAATCTTGGTACTGCACTCCCACCTGATCAGAATTTATTAACTACTAATGATTACGCCTCCTGAAGAGCTTGCAATTGAGGAAGCAGCCAGCCCCTTCACCCTACCATAAGTGTTGATTCTGGAGACAAAAGATAAGAGCAAAGTAACTAGGAAAAGCAATAAATTATTGAACTGCCCAAATATATATATATATATATATATATATATATATATATATATATATAATTGATAAGCATTACTTGGCAGCACACATATGCCTTGAGTAAAGTTGACATGTTCCTAACTGCACCACTAACAGAGAAAGTAAAATAAATTATTCGTTTGGGATCTGGGAAATAATTTAGTCATAACATTATTTATAGGCTGGAAGGCATTCTTTGGCCATGCTTGTGGGGGCTCTCTCCTCAGTAAATGACTCAAATAGCTCCCTATTGAAATGTCGGCACTCAGGATGCTGAGTGCCAATAAGTTGAAAAAAAGACCAAAAACTCAGAAAGAGAGTGGATCTTGAAAATCGCTGTTCTCCTTTAAACTTCTTTTTTGCAGAGGGTGTCTCTCTCTCTCAACATTACACTGTAAATCCACCTTCTTATTTATCCTGCTTCAGGTACCCACTGGGTTTGTACTGTTCATGAGCTCTTCATAGAAGTGGCAATGAAATATCATTGGCTACTGTGTTATTTATGAAAGTGGATGTTGATTCAAAAGTGACACAAAGACTTCCTGGATTTTTTGAAGGAGGCTAGTTTTACCAGGATGAGGTACTAATGGACTTTACCCACCTGCCCAGAGTTTGAGACTATAATCCTTTGTTTGCCTGCTGTGTGACTCGAAGGAAGATGCTTAAGCACACAATGCATCCATAGCTATCCAACCATGAAGAAAGTCCAAAGACCAAAACCAATTGTTAGTTCAGTAATCCTGTTTTGTGCATCAATGTTCCTCCTTGCTTTTATCTTACTTTGGGAGTATTCTCCTCTGTGCAAAAGATGTCCTGCTAAAAGCATTCTATTCTTGATCCAATGTTGAGTTTAGTCCTATCCCCAGTGTTCAGTCTTCTCACTTGAATAATATTAGCTCTGTCCCTTGGTGTTTTATAATTGCAGAATAAGGGGGGACAGGTCATTTGCCCGATCACTTGTATTGCTTGGCACTGTTTGTTCTTTGGCATTCACTCCTTCTATTGCCTCGACCTTCAGACTGCTTCCTGGGTGCTGAGGTTCAGTACCCTCTAGTAATTTCACTGCATTCTGCAGATTAGAAAAGACTTTATCCCCGTAGGAATAAATGTCTTTATTGTAGATGGATAGGCTTTAAAAAATGAATATTATAAACAGTTTACAATCTTTTTAGTAAGAGATATCAAATTGTTCTTTAATTGCATTTAAAAATGGATAAATAACACTCCGCAGCCTCTTTATCTTACACTGATGCCACACAGGTAAGAAGGCTGTACAAAACATCCTCACTTGGGCTGAAAAGCCCAGATCTATGTTAATGGTGGAATTTACACACTTTTTCCTTTGTCCAAGTTGCCATAGCTTCACTAAAGCCTTTTTCTTGGCTAGGTATGTTGTAAAATAAATGAATATTAGTTTAGGGTTCACTTGTCTGTCTCAAGCTGATATCCAAACCATTCTGTGTGCCCTCTCAGGTTGTATTTCATCTGCAGTCAAATAAGTCCACTCTGTTAGTTTTGCTAACATGAATTCTCTACAGTTTCTTCCCTCCATTCCTTTGGGGATACCACTTATGAATAGATTTTTCCTTCTTGATCTGTCTTCCTTTTAATCAGCAAAGCACCTTGGCTCTGATGCTGTAACTCTTGCCTTCCATTCTTTATTTTCTTGTATCAGATTCTGCAACATAGAGAGTTCATTAACAGGCTCCTTTATCTGTTCAGAGATTTTTCATATATAGTCATCAAATTTAGTGTTCATCTTCTTTGCTTCTAGAAATATGTCTTTCAGTTTGATCTCCATTATGGTGGTATGGTAAACTTCATCAGACGTCTGATGAAGTTTACTATTTTATGTAAATGAAAAGTGCTTAACATTAAATTGAGCTTTCCTTTATTATTTTGGACTACCAGTGCTTATTTTAATAGTTTGTGGAATATTTTTCGTTATTGGTGGTATGGTGCACATTTCCCTGCTCATGTTTCATATTTATGTCTAGCATGTTTTTCTATTTACCAGAGTTTCTGCTTCCTTAAACAATCCCCGGGATTCAAGAAGCTCGGCGCAAGGACGATTTTAGCCTTGTGCCGAGTGTCCTCTCTACAGATGGTGCAGCAGTGCCATATGAATATGTTTGAGGGTGTGCTGCCACACCCTCGACGTGCACAGGAAACTTGTGCGAGTGCAGGGGTTGTGTGCAAGTGCTCTACTGAGGCATAAACATGCCCTGACACTTGCAAAACCTACTATGCCTACTAGTAGAGCCCGCCCCTAATAGTAAGTCAGTAAGTCAGTTTCCATGGATATTGAAATGTATGCTAAGTATACAAAAGTGTCCACGAACAGTGAAATAAAATTGAAGTAGTAAACACATAAGCACGTAGTGGAATGGAGAGCCCTGTCCCTAGAACTGTCACAATTAGATTGCCTGTCCCCATGTCCCTATTATACATTCGAATTGCAGCAATATCGAAGGTGTAAGCAAAGCACAGCATGTCTGCATGTCGCTGCCTTCAGCTGAGTGTAGCTTACACATCATATTCATTGTAATATCGAAAAACAGGTGGAAACAACTTAAGTGTCAATAGTGTAGTGTTTAGAGCATCCACCTAACAAACAGGCATTCACAGTTCGATCCAAACAATAACACATATAATTTTCCATGTGGAATGAATGTCGTTTTGCCATAAAACCAACATAAGAGTATCACATGAGATATTTAACTTAAATATCATTCAAGCAAAGTGGCACTGTCATAATGAATAAGGTACTAGTAAGCAGGTGTAAGCACAAATAAGCAGCAGTAAAAACATATAAGTACCAGTAAGCAAGTCTGAGTGCACTTGTACGGGTCTAAGCAGTGCCCAGCATAGGAAATGTATATAAGTATATACAGATATATACATATATAGATATATATATATATATATATATATATATTTATATACATATATAATATATATATATATATATATATATATATATATATATATATATATATATATATATTTATATATATATATATATATATTTATAAATATATATATATATATATATCTATATATATATATATATATATATAGATAGATATCTATGAAGAAAGAACGATGTAACAATAAAGCATACAAAAGGAATGAGAAGGGAATCAACAGCAACCCCAATATTATATAGTGCTGTCAGCATATATCACATCCAACTGGGCAGGAGTGAGCAAAGCACTGCTACTCACACCACAGACAGGATATTACCAGTGGGAGTAACATTGTTGATTTGCTAAGTCTACTTTACACACAGAGGGTAGTCCCTGGTGGGAGTACCCAAATATTGATAGACCATTTGGCCATCCGACCATTACACAAGCAAGTGCAGGTATGTTCAAGGACTAAATGGTGGGAGAGCTTGTGAATACATGGGTTGGGACAACATAAATGTAGGGCCCCTAACACTCTGGAGAGGGCAATGTGTGGAGGTGTGTCATGGCTGCGATAACAACTGGACAATGGATGGTATGCATGTATTTTGAACACGGGGGGGTGGAGGAACTATGGGTATGAAATTATGGAGCCAGGCCTGCCAGGGTTGGATGGCTTGGTTCTAATTGGACCGCCCGGTGGAGTTCAGTGAGTTCGTTATAAGTATATATGCATACACACATGCAGACATCAATATGTAGAATTACATTCTCTGTAACACATTCATTCCATTTGCAGACATAAATAACATGAATGTGCCCTTACAAACCTCGACAGTAGATAAAATAATAGGTTGTGCATAAGAGGGACAGGGCAAAACTGCTAAAATGCAGAAGTGAGTACAATGTCCAAAGTCAAATGTGAGGACTTTCCCACACATGGAATCATTCCTGTGATCTGCCTGCTACGGCAATGCCAATTACTAAACCGGTCTATTTGTAAAAGAAATACGCCAAACACATACATAATTAGGCTCTCATGTGTAACGTGTGCGTTACCACATAGTCATACATATTAATTTATTGTAGTGTCATGTTAATGGGAGTAAGGATGTAATGAAGTATAGAGTCTAATCTTGAAATAAACACATGCGTGTCCCATGTGGGAAAACCCAAAAATTGCGAATAGTATTCTTTTGGTCGCTCATGTCACCAATGTTTGTGGACTAAATGTTTAGGAGTTCTGAGGATACGTGGAATGAGTTAACCGATGGGATGGGTCTATAGGAGTAGGGAGTGGCCAATGTGTAGTGGTGTGGATACACCACGAATCCGACTGGAGAATGGATGACTCCAGTGTTAGGGAGGTGTTGGGGTGTGTGTTTGGGAAACCAGGAGCCATGGGTATATGGGTATATACACAAATAAAGCAGCACAGCAATAGTGTATTGGTTAGAGCAACCCCCTAATGAATAGACATTCCCCTACCGAATCCCACTGTATCACATACCAATTACCATTGGTAATCTGTACATGAACATATTGCGACATCTATCCACTGTATAACCTGCAAAATATCAATTAAAAGTTAACTGGAGTAAAGTGTCAGTGTCATAATGAATAAGGCACTGGTAAGCAGGTTAAGCATATATAAACACCAGTAAGCATGTGTAAGTACGTTTGCATGAGGTATGTATTGCTTTACAGACACACACACACACACACACACACATATATATATATATATATATATATATATATATACATATATATAAATATCTATAGATATATATATATATATATATATATATATATATATATATATATATATAAATATATGTACATATATGTATATATATATATATATATGTGTGTGTATATACATATATGGTTGCAGTCATATACATATATATATATATATATATATATATATATATATATATATACATACACATATATATATATATATATATATATACATACATATATATATATATATATATATATATATATATATATATATATATATATATATATATATATATATATATATATATATATATATATATCTCATTCCCTCCAGTAGAGCTCTTTTGAGTGTGTACCTTTAACTCCTAGTGGGCGTGGCTTCGGCATTTAAAAATTGAAGTTATTACCTTACATTTTTAACAAATACCCATTGACAGAGGTCATATATCAATACAATTGTGTTTGCTATCATGTATGCTTCAAGATAAAATTTTCCAATACCTTGTATGTAACATGGTTTTGGAATTATTAAATATGAACAGGCAATATTTGACGCCTAGAGGAGCAGTAGGGTGTAACTGTAGAAACGCCTGAAGATGTCACTCGGCTGTAATGAGATATATATATAGTAATGTAAGTAGATATATATATATATATATATATATATATATATATATATATATATATATATGACTGTAAATATACACATGTATATAGCTAGGATATGATACAGCAGTTATGAGTAACATATGTTCACAGGCCGTGCATATGAGGGTGAGGGGTCCAATAAACAAATGTGTAACACATAACATCAACCCCCCCACCCCCCAGCTAGGCCGGTGAGACATACAGACACACAACTGAGGTAAACACACCACTGCTTCCCAGACCACCGGCAAGATACTACCAGTGGGAGAGACCTGCCAGGTCTAATCTTGAAACATAGACATCAATGTCCCTTGTGGGACACCAAAAATTAATGATCGAAGGCAGTCCCGGTAATGACTTATCAAACCCGGCTGTAGATGTACACGGACCAGTAGGTTGTGCAAGCCTGATAACCCATGGGTTGACACAACGTACGACATGTGTCCTGACACGGGGAGTGGGCAGTGTGTAGTGGTGTGTTTATACCCCACCTGCACCCACAGTAAGGATGAATGCTGTAGAGGAGTGGCAGGTGGGGGAGCTATGGGTATGCAATTATGGGCCTAGACGTGCAGGTGTTGGCTGGTGCAGTCCTATTAGGACCACCCCGGGGATGTAAGTAATATTCCGAAATGGGCATAGCTGATGCCCATACCTCTCATCCTCTAAGAACACATCCACTGGGCAGGACGTAAACCATTGAGGGAACAAATAGGGACCATACCTTTGAACAGTCCCTGATTTCCAGTGACGTTCCTGATTCCGACTCGGTTTCTAACTCTGCCCTACTTAACCCCTCCTAAAACTAGTGACATTTGGAGCAAAGGTGACGAATTACACGTAATGAAAAATGACAACAATTAAGAGTTATAAACATCTTTTACCTCAGAAAATGTGTATGAATTCATATGCTCTGTGTCTGTCAATGTGTCAACTTAATAGCACCAATAATTTAAATGTGTCCCTGATGTTGTTATGCTGTGTCCCTGATTCAGTTTGTATTTTTCCCCAATCGTATGAGAGGTCTTATAGGGACAGAAAGCACATATTCCACTGACAACCTTAGAAAGATGATAGAATATTAAGTATGCAGTAGCATGACTCGGCTGAAGGATGTGGGTTCCAAAACCCAATTACTTGTTTGTATCGAAGAGTGTCAGTTCCCATGTATTAGACAGATGAGTGCAGATTGTAAGAGGAACGCACCAATAATATTAATCAAACCCTGGACAGGCCATGGATTCCGTACAGTCGAACGGCATGCTGTCACCTAATGGGTAGCCATTCCTGATACTGTAGGCATGTAATCTGATGTAATAGGCATCACAAGGTAATATCATAGTCTTCACTCCCATGCAGGGATGTGAGTGTTAGATGCAAACACCAAATGCAGTGCATTTGCAAGTGCGGGCGCAAGCAGGTGTAAGCCTGTTTGGCCGCCAGTATGCGAGTATTACACTAGTAAAGCAATGTAGAAGCTGAGTGTAAGAAACTGTAACCAGAGGTTAGCATTGCTTAGCACTGTGCAAACTCATGCACACCCACTCACAACTGCTTTAATGTGCCTTAATCACACCGTGTCCAATGGCCTTGTTCTACCCTGCAACAAAATAAACGGCCTCTGCAAGGCTCGAACCCAGGACCCTGTATACACAGCTATTGTGATTTACCACTAAGCCATGGCAGATACACAGATGTAGGACCTTATCACAAACATATCATCCAGCTCAGTCATTCAACAGTATAGGAAATGTGTTCCATCATGTAGATGTGTGTGTGTGAGTGTTTATGTCCAGCATATAGATACATACATATATATAGATATATCAGGAACATCCCATGTGACAACAAAGCATTACAAAGGAATGAAAAGGGAAACACCAGCAATGCCTGTATTATGTAGTGGTGTTGTCCTATGTAATATCAAGACTGCCTCTGACAGACATGTGTCAGTCATACACGCAAACATTTGTACATTGGCCATATACATCACTCTGTGCATGTTATTTACATTAACAAAACAGTTCCTGTCCAATCATTATATGAGAACAGCACTCTTGCAAGATGCTGTGTGTGACATCATCATCATGATAAAGGTAAATGGGGTAACCATAGAGGGACAGGTAGTGTTTTGTGTAGAATGAGGTCATCTGCATCACGTGTACCTGGAACATTTAGGAGTCATGCACATACTAGGATCGTGTGCCTGAGAGACAGGGGTGAGGACAACTGGAGTATGTTGTGATGCATATTAAAAGGGTTACATGTGTAAAGTGGACACGTGTGTGAAATGGACAGCTATGTATGGGGCAAATGTTGTTCTAGGAACCGATTGCCCTTCTGTTTCCATAGGGTGAGAGTGGGATGTGAGGGAAGGAGAGTAGGTATGCTCGTGGAGGATAGGTAGGGTAGGATGAGAGACAAGACAGCATACAGGGTTGGTATATGACACATGTGGGGAGATACACCTCAGACGGGGAGGGATGTTCAGCATTCACAAGCCCATGAGCCCCAGATGGAAACAGTGGGATGGAGGTCCCCAGCTATGGGCAGCCACCACTGCACCAAAACAGCTGCAAAGGTGGCAGTGCTGGGGGTTGTCTAGGAGGGGCAGTCTCACCCTGCAAATGTGACACTCTGCCCTTGAGCTGGTGTATCTGGCCTGGAAACCCCTTATTGTGCTCCCTACACTCCACATCCAGTATTGTTCGACAGCGGATATGTTCCTGTTTGGACCTGATCCCACGGGGGACAAGCCCCATCCTCAGTGGCGGTACCACCAGAACGTGGTGTAGAGCCAACAGAGGTGGAGGTCCAAGTCTGGGCCACAGATGTGCTGGTGTCTGGTGCCATGGCCAGCTGAAGTGGGACAGGAGGTTCTGCTGGTTCCTCCAAACCCATACAGCCTATGGTGTTGTAGTTTAAACACAGATATGGCTTAGTAAAAGTCAACCGCATTCAGGATTACTTACAACAAAATCCATAGATATGACCATCAACCCAACACAACAGATGGTATACATTTGCAGAGGGAGCATAACACATGCATATATACTGCATGACATCTGTACAAAGTGTAGAAGACTTGTGACTGCAGCTATGAACAGTGGCCTATTATTGGCATGTCACTGCGAACTCCAGACAGTGTCTGTCATACCACTATTTCATGTGACACATGTCCAGTCAGGGATGCGATGACAGTAACTCATCACTATCACCATGTACTGGTTGCAATCCTCACACTATGCTCCTGCTGTTCACAGATGTGTGTTCCGTGAGTAACACAGGAAACAAACGGTTCCACATATTGACCAGTCCACAGATGGCCCTACAGATGGGGGTCCCTCACAAACAGAGCACTGCCTTGTCAGTTTTAAAACATGCAGAATAGCCATTACCAAACACAACTTGTTAAACAGGCAGTAGTCTCAATGAAGCATAGCTACATTTACATGCTTTAGTCATGCCTGGCACATCACCCTCCTGTCTTTAAGCTATTCCCCACTGTATATGTTGTTTGAGGAACATCCAGATATCATCTGTGATGCTGCTTACCAAACACCAGATCCAGGTACCACTCACAGCAACTGTCATGGGCAAACACCAACATGATGTTCCTAGATATTCTACTGTGTTTTTCATGTGAATGGCTATGGGAACATCATCACATCTGTTCCACATGCAATCAGCTAGAGGCAGACTGCAATAGGTGCAGAGGCCATCACCTGATCATGACCATCACTTACAATACACAAGCTGCTGCTGAGCAGGTGTACACCTCCACATCCACCAGAGAGTGTGTGTGAGGGACAGAAAGAGGCAAAGCCCATCAGAGAAGGGCTTGGAGACTAAAACCTAAGCATTGTCTGTCACACACCTGCCAGTACAGGGGTTTAAACCCCTGACTGACTAGTCATTACTATTACAAGTGCATGCAGATACTCCATGTGCCACAAAGCTGACATGTTGGTGTGCTGTAAGAACATATATGTATGTTGGTGAGCAACATCTGCAACAGAGATGTAGTAAACATACATTAGGTGTAGCACACATGGCTGTCCACATGAACGGATGTCATTGTCAACACAACCACACTCTCTAATGGACTCCCATTGACACTCTTTGACAGGACCACAAATACACTCCCAAACCACTTAGTTTGCCTCACTGCAGTAATGCACAGGTGCTACATGCATCACAGGGGATATCCGGAGGTTCTATGGGCTAAGGCACGTGAACATGTTTGACATCTGTCAGTATGCCAATGGGAGTTATACTGGGAGTGACTGTGGTTGGGATCATCATACCCCACATGCAGACACAAGGTGCCAGTACTGACATGCATGTGTGCATTGCTTCATGGGTGTGTAGTGGTTGGCTGTGCAAGATGGCTGTACAAGGCTGGGTGAGGGGTAATCCTTGGCATCACACCACCTGACAATGGTGTGCAGTGTGGTACAGGGGTGTAGTGTCTGCAATGTCCCACACAGATGGGTATTGTATGAACTGTCCTGACATCCTGGTTACCATTGTGTATGGACATAGCTTTGCAGTGCATGCCATGTCTGCAGTTGATAGTCCTTGACATGGACATTGCCTGGGATGTGCATGTCCCACAATAATGTACAGTGACATGTACAGGTGTACCTGGTTTGGCTGACACATGTTGTGTACACAGACTGTTATCCTCTGATATGCCAGTACTGGCCTGGTGTGGCAGAACCTGTTTATAGTCAGCTGGTTGACCCTGCACCTCCATTGATAGCATGATACAGGTATTCCCTGGTGTCAGTGGCATCGGTCCATACTGGGCACATGTGTAAGGCATTGTATGGCCTCTGTGGGTCACATCTGATGGCACCACATATGTTGCAGGCATCAAGTGGATAGTGAAGGCACATTGTCCGCAATTATGTACCTATTGTACTGCTGTACAGAGTACCATCCCCTCTATAGCACACTGCAATCACACCATGCCTACTATCTGTCATACTAGCAACATAGCTGGATATTCTAGGCAAGTGTGTTTGTGTATGACACATGGGTTCAGAATGTATTCCGGGTAATAGTAGGGTTGCATACTTTGTTCACCAGGCCTTTTGCCAGATGTAGGGGTGTGGCTTGCCAACACAGTCCCTTGGCTGACTGACATCTGTATTCCTTGTGAGGTGGACATTGTGACATATAAGATGGACACCATATAGGAAAACTACAAAATCCACTCTCCAACATGTCTAGTGGTTAGACTCTCACAACCACCTCCACACAGGCTCTGACAGTCAAACACACACCTGCCATGTCCTGGAATAGGACCCCTACCTAACTAGTGTATCACACTACAGCATTATGCAGTTACAACACATGCTATGGAGATTATTGGGTACAGCAGTCCCAGAGGTGTATGTCTGGGTGGGTGACATCAGCAGGATTGCTAAAGGTAGTCATGTGAATTGTAAAGAGTGTGCATACTCTAAAAAGCATTGTTCCTGTCTCAGGCAGAGAGAGACACAAACACAGTTGGTCTCTCTTGGAATAGAACCCCTACCTAACTAGTTTGTCACATTACAGCAATACGCAGTTACAGAACGCGCTATGGGGAATACTGGGTTACAGTAGTCCTAGAGATGTATTCCTAGGTGGGTGACATCAGCAGGATTGCCAAAGGTGATCATGTGAATTGTAAAGAGTGTGCATACTCTAAAATGCATTGTTCCTGTCTCAGACAGACAGACAGACACACAGTTGGTCTCTCTTGGAATAGAACCCCTACCTAACTAGTTTATCACACTACAGCAATATGCAGTTACAGCACGCGCTACAAAAAAATACTCATTTACAGCAGTCCTAGAGGTGTATTCCTAGGTGGGTAACATCAGCAGGATTGCCAAAGGTGGTCATGTGCATTGTAAAGAGTGTGCATACTCTAAAAGCATTGCTTCTTTCACAGGCAGGCAAGCAGACACACACACACACACACACACACACACACACACACACACACACACACACACACACACACACAGTTGACCTGTCTGGGATTAGAACACCTACCAAACTAGTTTAAAACACTACAGCATTACACAATTACAGCATACGTCATGGAGATTACTGGGTTACAGCAGTCCGTAGATGTGTATTCGTAGGTGAGTGACATCAGCAGGATTGCCAAAGATGGACATTCCAAGTGTACTGTGGGTTGTACATGTCTGTTTCCTGCGTGTACCCGCTGCTTACTGTCACAAAAACACATTTGCATCTTCTTAAAAGTGTCTTATGCAGTCCTAATTGACAGTATCAACAAGGCTTGCAGGTCTTGAACCCTGGACCGTGCACACTGAGGTCAATGGATGTACCACTAAGCCATCTGGGCTGTATACATGTTGCATGGAGTCTATAATGCAAATCCTACAACAGGTATTCCACAGTACTGAAAATAAATGAGACTGTCCCTTTGTGTACATATGTACAGTACCCTTGAATGTACTGTACTCTGTGAAACAACAAAGACAAGTCTACATCTGTACAACTGTCATAACTACATATATACGTACCTACGGGATGTGTACACATACACATATCTATATATATATATATATATATATATATATATATATATATATATATATATATATATACATATACACAGACACAGCCATAGCCATACATATATATATATATATATATATATACACACACACACACACACACACACACACACACACACACACACACACACACACACACGTCTGAACACCCTTTGTGACACAGAAGGGTTCCAAAGGAATTGACGTGTACACAAATCAGAGGCATCTCTTGTGTTATAACATTTAAATCATAAGCAATTCACCAGAGAAGGGATGGTTGTTGTGAATGTGGAGCTTGGGGTGGGAAATGATGGCTAATGTAATTTACCCCAGAGATTGTGGAGTTAGGGTAAGGGTATGATGGGTATGGAACTACACCCCAGTGATCACTTCTGTGTCACTGCTCGACAGTAGCACAGGAATATAACATACCCAACTGTAGTCATGCTTGACTGTGTATTCTTTACCATTCCTATGTAATACTTTGTAGACACCGGTCACCACAGATGGCTACCGTGGTGTGCTAAAAGACATTACACATGTGTATGCCTGGCTACAGGGTAGTCACACACACAAGCATGCACACACTTGCCAGTATTGTGCATACACATCTTGCCTATGTAAAGGTAACTAGTACAGTGGTATGCAGTTGGGGTATGTGCCACAGAACACATACAATTACACTTTCTGATTCCACGTCTGAGCTTGGTGACATCACAGGACCGATTACTTGCAGTGCGGAGGGGGTAAGAGAGAGGTTTAGCAGTTAACAAGGATAAAGGCCAGTGCAAAAGGAGGTATCTCTTTGGAATGCAGCAAAGCCCACTGTCATGACAGGATGCAGACGCAAATACACACACACAGCCACACTCAGACTTTGCTGACAAACACACTCAGGCATTTGCTGAGACCCACACGCACACACAAACACACTCAGGTATTTGCTGTCTCCCACACAAACACACGCACACAGTTGCCAGTGGTGGGATCAGAACACCTGCCTATCAAAAGATCACTATCACAGTACTACACAGTTATGAGATGTACCACAGAGATTACACATTCCAAGGCAGTCAGACTGCCCTTCTACAATTGAGAACAACAACAGGGAGACTGACAGTCATGAAATACATAGCTGTAGACCTGTGTGTTTAAAGTTGGTGTCCATTACAACCTGTATGCACAAACAAGACACACCATCCTCAGGTAGGCCTGAGAGGTATAGTTGCAGCACAACAGGAATCTGAACTGGAGAATGGCCATCTGCGGAATGGACAACTACTATCACTATACAGGGTTACAGTGGGCATGCTCATACACTTAGTAGCACAGGGCCATTTGGGATGTGCTATGACTACAACTACACAAGACTATACTGGCCATGCTCATACAATTAGTAACAAAGGGCTTGTTGGATGCACTGACTCAAATTACACAAGATGGCAGTGGGTACGCTCATGCACTTAGTAGCACAGGGCTGTTTGGGATGCAGTCCAGTTCTAACCACCGAAGGCCGCAGTGTGCATGCGCAAACACGTACATGTACAGAACACATTGTAATGGACTCCTATTGTAAACACACAGATTTACAGTTAGGTACATCTTACCTGTCAGTATATATGCACATCATACTGGTTTACTACCTGATACCTGTATGTGGTCTATAAATGATATATCTGTGTCTGTGCTGTGTGAAACACATGCATACATGTACATGAAGTACTGACATATATATGTTACCTATACATATTCATGCATGTGTGGATATGACAGACAATAGGTTACCTGGGTCGGACAGGTGCATGCTACCTACAGCATGTGTCACACACCTTGCTGCCCTGAAAGGCATACATTGATAGGTTGTGGACAGTGGCATTAAACGTGGAACAATGGCATGTGCAAGCATAATGTGTGAGCCACCTTGTGTAATGGTACTGAGATGCAGGTGTCAAGATAACCTCTCCTGGCTGTGTTAGTAGTTGTCATTATTAGCAGGACTGCTACCCTTCGTATATCTCATATTGGTCATATACATAAGTTCTGCTGCTGTCCGTCACCTTACATGGGGCATTTGCTACCAAGCACATTAATGCCATGCACAGTGATGTCATGGTATGGGTGGCAACTGCTAGACCAAAACAATGAGCCAATGTCCTGCTGTTATTATGAGGTTGTCCGGTGTCTGTCATTCCGGGCTGTCATGACCGAATGATGAGCCTTCAACACAGAGCAAATGCATCCTTGTTACACGTGTGTGTGGATAATACCTAGGTCGCATTTACCCATATAGCCGCCTTCCAAGGCAAATGTCCTACACACAGAAGTAACACCCTGACACCTACATGACAATTGCATTGGATGCTTATGCTAACTCATGCTAGATGTGTGGCTTTAGTAATCCATTTGCTCAATGTAGAACCTACAATGGGGATTACTGACATCTGTGCAGTGAGGAACACCTGGCTGAAGGCTCTGTAGTGCACAACTGCACTACCACCATATAACTCAGATCCAGACATGTGGGCTATAACAGTGGTATGGACCATTCCAGGTGGTGGCTTACATATATTCATAAAGGTTACTCACATGTAAAGACCACTACTCCAACATAACGCATCACAGATGAGTCAGGTACAGGTGACAGTGGCAAATGCTGCATTCTAGGTTGTATCCTCATATACATCCACCACCTTGTTCCCAGACTACCAACACACATTCATATGTGGTATGACATAGTATGGTAGACCACCAGATGACTCTCGATTGGTGGACTGTACCTAGGCCTACATCAGCTGTGCAAAGTACCCATGTACAGACACTGCTGCATAATGTGTTATGCAATGCAATAATACCACTGTTTGTAACCAGCTCAGTTGTACACATACCAGGGTCCCTCGGATGTTGTCAGCATTAACACGGTCAACTGTTGCTGTACACCAGTAAACAACACCCTCATGAGTGATATGACCTTACCGTACCTGCCCTGGATATGTATATCCCACACTCATACAACATAAATTACATTACTATAGCTTTCGTTTACCTTTCTACATACAGGTGGCTACATTCATTACACACATGCACATGGCAGATACATGCTAACAGAACATAAGGTTCGATATCTATGTTGACAGAGGTAATATCCCCTCTCTACTGGTCACCCATGACACCTATCATATCATACAACACCCCATGTGGCATGTATGTCTTTAGACATGCCCACCTATTGCAATGCCTACAAACATACCCAAATAACAGGACCATACGACCTACACAAGGCCTGTATTGACAGACTCAGGGAAATCCAGCTCTGCTCTGTATGTTCCTGAGTAGTCACAGGTGCTATGTTCATGACATGTACAGCCATGTGTGGCCACAGCTCCTACATATACCCCATGTCAACAATTGCAAGCCATGCATGCTGTGTGCTGTCTAGACATTAGCCTTAGTACCACAATAGCCAGTACATGCTGGGGTGAGATGTTTACAAGCCACAGACCTCACACATGCTTGAATGAGTGTACTGCCTAGCTCTAACAGAGCACATTGCTGGCACTCTTCCAGTAAACATGAGGTGTGTGTGGCAAATATGATGTGCTCACTGTTGACCATTACAGTGCCCTGGCCTCACCATGGCACTGTCAAGTAACAGTTTGTAGGAGCATGACATGGAATACTGCTGTGTGTGTCATGCTGATATGTGCTGTTGTAATATATGTACACTTGGCTACTCGGTGAAAGTGGTGGTGTCCTTCCAGTACATTAATACAACATCCATTATGGTGTAATGCTCGGCTATGTTTCACACATGGCGTTGGGAAGGTGTGGAATGTATCCTCTTGACCTGCTAGTGCACGTACTGATGTAGACAGCATATGTGTACATGTATTGCTGATTGTGTAGATTCCATGTCTGTGCAGTGTCTGATGTCTGAAGGTGACTGTTGTCTTAGTACATCATGCTGTTACAATACAGCCTCAACATTGCCAACTGTATATGGTGATATGCTCTAAGTACAGTAAGCCGTACATGAGGTATGGACAGATGTTTGGACATAACTACTAAGTGGTGGGGCTTCTTTGCAGATGAATGATTACTGAGGACAGTTCACTGGTGTGTTACAACCAGTCCTACAATAACCTGTGTACCTGCTAAGGTTAGGTTTTGTTAATTGAAGTGGAAGACAGACAATGTAGAAAGCTGTAAGAGTGACACTGAAGGCAAACCTCATGACAACTGTAACAGTAATACCTCCCCTGTGCATATATTGTGCATATATCAGCACAGTTCTCAAAGGAAAGAGTCACTAAGCATTGTACGGGATGCAATAGTGCTGTACTTCTGTAGCACCTATCATGAGATAGGCTGGTGTTTGAGTCACAGTACTGGCACGTGTGGATGTGTGTCCATATATGTCACGTATGGTTGGGAGTACATCCCACATGTTATCACTCTCCTGAGCACTGTTGTTGACACCAGTACAGAGTGAAGTGTAGAAAGAAAGGCATAGGCAGGTGGTTAAACCTCACACATGTAAAGTCTCTGTATGTGTGTTACACAGGTGTATATCTTCGTGAATGCCAGTGTGTGTGTGTGTGTGTGTGTGTGTGTGTGTGTGTGTGTGTGTGTGTGTGTGTGTGTGTGTGTGTGTGTGTGTGTGTGTGTGTGTGCATGTGTGCGTGTGTGTGTATGGCTGTCTGTGTGCATGGCTGTCCAGTTCCTGGAGTGAGGCTGTATTTTACCATAGTGAAATGTTAATGCCCCCTCCCCCATCCACTCAAAAAAATCTGGCATCCCTGTTGATATCATCAATCGTAGAAGGGCATACTAATTGCCTGTTAACATGTACTCCCTGGGGTGTGACCTGTTGTTACATAGCCTACTGATGGACCCCCTCTCCACATACACTCAATGCACTGTAGTATCTCTGTCGATGTCCTCGATCTTAGGCCATTCCAAATACCTGTACATGTGTAATTTCTGTGGCTCATCTTGTAATTGCGTAGTACTATAATGATGATATCCACATAGGCAGGAGTTCTCATCCAAACACTGGCAACTGTGTGTGTGTCAGAGTGTGTGTGTTACTGTGTCTGTGAATCCCTGAGTGTGTGGGTGTGTCTGTGTTTGCATGCTGTCATGGCAGTGGGTATTACTGCTTCCGAATGAGAAGCCACTATTTCCACTGGCCTTTACCCTTGTCTTCTGGCATATTACTCTATTACACACTCCGTGCTCCAGATAACTATACCTGTGATGTCACCCACTATGGATGTGACTTCTCTGAACACAGTAGCTTACTACACAGCTATCATGCTCTTGGATCATTAGAACAGTAAACATAATTGAAACATGGGAGAATATAACTGTGATGTGGAAGCTACAATGTGCACGCAGGTATTGTCATACTGACCTGTGGGTAGTCAACATGAACATATGGGACTCCCGCAAACACCAACATCCCCTGGCACATGCCACTACACCTGAAAGAGGAAGGCAGAACGTCAGGTTCAACATGCTGTTAGTGTTGTTACACATGATACATACTGTCAAATGTACAAAATGCATTCTACAACTGCAATACATGGTATGTCTGCTGCCTGTCAACACTACTCAACAATATTAATCTACAATTGACTACCTAGTATATTCACCCTGTGCATCAGACCATATGAACATGCCCCTGCACTGATGGTGTGGATGACAGGGATGCGGCACAGGCATCATCATATGCACAGGATGATAATGTTTGCCAGAGGCCTAGGATGTGCCATTGGATGACATCATGCATGTGTGTCAGGGCCTGTGATATCATTGGGCGTGTGTGGATGTTATGCGTGTGTGTGTTGAGGTGCCCTACATTTGTTTCCAGTGTGTGTGTATGCATGCACACAGGTCTGGCATGTGGCTGGCCTACACAGGGGTAATATTGACAGTTGCAGACTGTACAAGGCAGGTTTCACAGCTCACAGTGTCCGGCCATGGCCACGTGAAATGCGCCTGCCAGGGGTTGCATGGGCACTACCACGCAGAGGTCCAGATTGGGTACCGTCTAATGACACATGTTCACTGGATTTGTGCCCTGTTGGGACCATCCAGGACCACATGCACGTGGCCTGCTGTGTCCTGGTGCTGGCAGTAGCATGTTCACATAGACCTTCAATAGGTGATGTAGCTGACCTACGTCCACGTGCCTGACGCCTCACTCCCACCAGATGTTCCAGCACAGACATTCCACACTGGATGATTGACATGGCATGGTCAAGGACTCCCAACATGTCACCCAATCGTCTATCCAAAACATCTGCAAGATGATGGTGATCATTTGCAAGTGCCTGGATGTTATCAGTTAATGAACAGGCAGCAGCCCTCTGATGCCTCAGACCTTCTCTGTTGTGCAATTTAGCATGTTCCTGTGCCTCCATTACAGCCCAAAACATGCGTCTGTTGACTCCAGCTGATGTGCTTGGTCTCGCAGGGGCATGTTGGCCAGTGGTCCTCCTACTAGCAGCACTGGGCACATGCCTGTGTGGGACATCACTAGTCTGTTGACTGGGATCATGGTGTGCAAGCACACCTTCCATAGTCACCACACTTCCCTGTTCCATGCTACCACCTGCCAACTGTCCTTCCTCTATGGCCGGTGGTGATGGGGTATGTGCAAGCAGGGGAACTGTGTGCGAGGATGAGGGGGAGACAGGTGGAATGGCAACCAATGGCACAGATTCAGCCCCTGACAACCCTGCCTGTGCCTCAATCATACTATCATCATCATCACTGCTTGAGTCTGTGGGGACACTAACATCAGGTGGACCGCAGGAGGGCAATGCACCTACATCAGCACCTGTGAGGGGAAGACAAGAACTGTACATTACAAGTTATACCAGACACACACACACACACACACACACACACACACACACACACACACACACACACACACACAGAAAGACACAGACAGACAGACACACACAGACAGACAGATACATACAGACAAACACACACAGACACACACAGACACACACTGACACACTGACACACACGCTACATGCAGGTGATATGGCAGATGGCGTTCAGCTTAGACAATTATAGTTTCAGCTTAGGCAATTATAGTGCTAGTTATCATACATCGCTGAGTTGCACACAACAGCATGCATTTGTTATAGCAGACAGCATGCACCTTACATAACTATAGTGGTGGTTAGCATTCATGCCTGTATTGCACCATTTGTGTTTGTAGCCTATGCCCCATACCTGCAACACAATGCATGCACTTTGCACAGTTGCACTGCACTGCCATGGTGTGTGCAATATACACCACATGACAGACCATCGCTGACCTTTGTACATCTGCCACTGATGCTCTCTGTTGGCCACTGCCCCTATGTGTGAGGACATGAGCTGTAGGGTATGTTGACTGCATACTATGTATATGCCTGAGCCCTAGCCTGCATATCTCCCCAAAAGCAGTGCATGTCTGTTCAACATTATTCCGCCTACCCCTGAGCTGAGTGTAGACATTGTGCATGTGGCTGTACACACATGTTTGACATGGCTGTCCCTTCTTTACAATGGTGCCACAAACCAGCACAGGTTTACAGTACACCAGCCTACTGTGTGGCGTATGACCTTGCCAATCACATGTAGTATGACATGTCTTCAGCTGACGTGTCTAATGACATGCATACATGTGTCACGCAATGGTGTCCTTTCCAATCTACAGTACAGTAATGGTGTCCCAGTGCAGGGACATGTTATACTAACATGGGCCTTCAGCTGATGCAATGTTGTCTGTCCATCCTACAAATATGCAAGGACATACTGCACATTGAGCTGATGTGCATAGCCATTGCAGGGCATCATGTGGTTTCACAATTGCTATACAGTGTGAGCTACTGACAAAGTTCAGAGCCATGACTATGTTCACATACAGTACATATCTAATGTGGAATGTGACCCACATCACCAAGGTGTATACACAATAAACCCTGATGTGGAATGTGTGACACAGGTCACAGAAGGGTATATGGCTGACACCCCTGCACATCTGCAACCATATTACTGATACCTGGCAACTATGCCCACACATGGCTAACTTACAAGTACTCTATGTCCCACATGCCATCTGTGTACCTCACCCACAGGAGGAGCAGGCATGACAGTGATGTCTGACATGAGCAAGGTGAATGTACTGTATCTGTGGCTTGATGTGGATGTATGTGCATGTTGTGCAACACACGTATGTATTTGGATACTGTATAGGTGAATGCTTCCATGTCATGACACACTCCAGATGTTCAAGACATGTTATGTGGTGGTTACATGTTATGCCTACACAAGCTGTGCACATGCCTGTATGAGGTTTAGTGTTTCACATCTGCAATATCACCATTACACAAAGGCCATAGTTGTATTGTGTTGAGCCAATGTACAACAGGGTGTACACACATGTACATCACTTCTACTGTGTGTGTTGCTTCATGTCTCTGGCCATCCTCCATGGCCATGTGTACACATGTTCAGTCCAATGGTTGTGATGGCCATCTTATTTCACATGTCAGTGTTATCCCATATGACATACACCCATAGATGTCATATGCCCCACTGAGGACAGGGTTATGCAGACAAAGGGTGGAATGTATGGGATGTGAGACATGTTTTGCAGGATAGTTGAGCAATGTTGCAGTCAGCCCACTACATGTCATGGACATGTCTGATAGCACATGACGTTGTGTGACATTTATAGCAAGGGTATACTCCACAAGAGTGTATCCTGTGAGCTGGGCATACTTCACTTCCAACACATTTAGTGTGTGTGTGCACACATATGCTCTCTGTACAGTACTGTTCCTATTCCCAAAATGTGTAATGTTGATATGTAGTACCTGTCCTTACAGTGGAACACACATCCACCATTGTATTCACTGTTGTCCACACAACTGGCAATGACAGTTTGGAAGGTTTAGTGTAGGTGTTTCATATAGTCTTCAATTGTTTCACATAGGTAAACAGTGTGATGCATTGCAGGTCTGACCAGTGTCCAGTAACAGGACCACCATACATTATGTGTACGGGTGTTATGGCAGATAGCATGCTATTAATATGTTCCGTGCATTATCAAGCCTGGTAAATAATAAAAATCTCACCTGACACAGGCTGCTGTCACTGCAAAATGCCAGAGGTACCTAAACAGGAGTGTCACAGCAGTAAGATCATTATCCACACCTCTGTAATAGCTACAGGGTGCAATGTCCATGTTAGCACATAAGCCAGTACAATACACTATACTATGGAGTATGCACATCTGTGCATACATAGAGTAGCAGACTATAGTATGTGGCATGTGTGCATACATGCCTTGCATATGATGCTACATTACATATTGTACAGTAACACATGTAACTATGTGATATATAGTTGTGTTTTATGTGCAGTAGTGACTTAAAAGGCAACTCTAGGCTCGGTGATTGAGAGTCACCCACCTCCACAATACCAGCTAAAGCTTGTGGATGGAGGTCTGCAGGTGTCCTCAGGTTGGCCAGTAGCTCCTAGGTACGTGTGAGTTAGGGCTGGGTGAGTTGACCCCCACCTGTTGCACCTTGTTCCCTGGTGATTGCATTAGCATGCTGTTTCGCCCATCTTATCAGGTCAGTGCAGTCTTGGTGCACCTGCTGATAGGTGCGATTGTGACTGCCAAAATCATTTACCCTCCTGCATTGTTCCTCCCTCAGGGCATCCCGCTGCTGTGCATCCTGTGGCACATGGCCAAAGAACATTGTGTAGTTGTCGAGGAGGTATGGGATGAGGACCCCATCCTTCAAGCGGCTGTATGGTGGCAGTCTGCTACGTGGCATATCTTGAAGACATAGCGATGGAGACAGGTCACAGTAACTCAGAAGTACAGCAATACAGCTGAACATACATGTGCATCACATTTGTTAAGATTACAAATGCGTCTTTGTAACTCTACATGACACTAACACTACTGGCATGAATAGGGCACACACATTTGACACCTACTGGTGATGTGATGTTATCGCCGGTGTGTCATGTGATGACATTGCTCATACACCATGTGGATGTTGTCTTGACATGGGCATGTCTGTTTGCCTGTAGTGGTGTCTTTACCTATCACCACATGCCTGCATGTGTTCACATTTATGCAATCAACCTTAATGCTGTGTATATGCCACATATATAGTCATACATAGCCATTAGGGACATGACCTGTAACCCTGCAGACTTGCAAGTATGTATGTGTTTTGCCATATACATCTACATGGCACTGTACAGCTGTGTAGCATCCTGCCATGTATTACCTGTGTTGCACAAGTGTAACACATGGGACAATAGCTAGCCTGTTGGTATTTGCATGGTTGGATATCAACTATAGCATGTATGGTCATAGTGATTTAGTAGGCTATATGCCCTGGGCCATTTATAAGCCTAGGCAGACAGCTTACCTAGCTGTAGGCAACAGACAGGTAAGTTTCAGTGGCCAGTTCAAACAGTGATACAGAACTGATACACATGGTTACTGATATATTTGGAATGCAGTCATCACACTATGTCACAGAGAGGGGTGATGTGTAGCTTCGCTGGACAGGGATGCATAGTATGGCAAGAGTATGTTAAGTGTATGGGACAGGGATCTGTCAGGCATGTTGTGATCCTTGTACTAGAATGGTGGATGTCCATGATGTATGTGTTTTTTTGGGATCAGGATGTGTTAAGTGTAGTTTGTCCAACACCTCTGGGTTGGACATGGCTTTATTCAGGATAGGCTGCATGCTACATAGTGCAGCTAGGGATTGTGAAGGGCAGTGTATTCCATCTACATATGGGCAATAACCCTTAAAGAAAATATGTGATCTATTATGGGTCACATGGGTGTTGAGTATTGCTGAGCAGTTATCTCTATATTGCTGGATGGCACCCTGTCATGATTAGGGGTGCCACATACAACTACCTGTCTTTTGTGGTGATGTAACTATCAAAGGGAAGTACTGTCCAGCTGCATCCCATACACACAGTTGCCATTATGTTGACCGCTGCCTAGGTGGTAGTTAATGGGTACAGGGTTTGTAACATAGGGGATGATAATGCAACACTTAGCTGTCAGATTGTGGCCATATATCACACACCACACATCTGACACACTAAGGCCCTTCTGTATGTTGAACGCAGCACACAATGAGTCAACTATTGCTCCTTGTTCATAGTCATTTGCAAACATCAATAGGCTGATGCCTTCTGTGTTAGTCTATGTGGTATAGATAACAAAGAGGGGGAGTACCAGGAATGACCCCTGTATTACTGTGGCTGGCACTGGTTTGATGTGCGTGTATTCATCAGACAACCTCTGTAGTGTGGGTTCTGCCAGCAATCCAGTTGCCAACCACTCCTGTGACATAGGAATATACACCTAGTTTACTGAGTGTAACTGGAGCACAGTATGGGTGATGGTGTCCTACGACCTGGCAAGGTCATGACATGCAGAGTGAATCAACACTACTGTCATCTACATCTGTACATCAATTACGATGACCATGGTTCATGGCCGTACAGACCAGACTCAGCAGGGTAGTTGTGCACTATGTCCCATTATCAATGGTGTCTTCCCCTTTGTGGGGTGCGATAACAGTTGCTGTGAACCATTTGGTGTGTACACAGCCTGACATGGAGCTATGATTGAACATGATGTGTATGTGGATAGCTGAATGTTCTTACATTTGTGTAGGATACACCCTGGGATGCTGACAGGTCCCATGAAAGCTGTATGTATGGCTTTAGAGAGTGCAGCTTGTACCTGCATAGTCTTTAGTACAGGGGCCCTGTAGTGTACATGGATATATTACTATGTGTACCTGTTGGGGGTGGGGGGGTGTATGTGGATTTAGGTTCTCCGAGACCCTATCTGGATGAACGGGTGCTATTTCTGTAGGTGCAGTACTTCTCATGCCATAGTGCTGTGCAGCATGGCAGATCTTGTTGCTATTACAATTAATGATACAGCTATAGAATGCTCTGTGCTTGGCCTCATAATATGTGGCTGATTAGTTTCACAGTAGCTTTGCATGGTTTTATATGGTGTATCTGCATCTTACTGAAGCTGACCAGGGATCACCTACACTCATGTGTGTTCACTCTTGCAACAGTTACTACCTTCTGTGGTACAGTTTAAAGCATGGTACCACTGGTTTGCCTACTTGTATGTGTTGGGTTGAATCCTGGTTCTGTTTCAATGGCACAATCACTGCACATATGTGACTGCTTAAGGTTAATTTGTGTAGGATTCAGCATTTGCACATGCATTGTCCATCTGCATGGGTGCCATGGCACTCACCACTCTGCTCTTAGGAAACATAATATTGGCATTGAAGACTAACTATGAGTAGCATACTGTTAGCCCTGTTTGTGTGACTTCTATGATCCAGGTCAGTGGGGTCGATGGAATCCAACATGCATTGAGTGCAGTTGTTGGTACATGAGGAGTCTTCCCAGTTCATAATAGAATAGTTGAGAGTAGCCATTATTATGGTTCTGTCTCAGACCTAATCTTCCCCATTACAACACATTATGACAGATGGGAAGTCCGCGGCCTGGTGGGTGATCTGTCTCAAGGTGCATTTTGAATTCTACTTTGTAATAAAGGTAGTTGCTCAGCATAATGCATCTGATGTTATGCAAGTGCAATTAACATGGGGGTGTACATATCCTTCAGGAATATGGACACACCTATGGCCTGTGTGTTCCACTAAAAGATAATGGGCAAGAGGTGAGGTATGTGTTATAACATGGTCATGCAGGTGTGCTCTCTGGAGTGTTGAAACATGTCTCAGCCACTGCACAGATATGTTCTCCATGTTAGGGATTGACATATGTGTGTCCGTATAGTGTTTCTGACATGTATCATTGTTTAGCGAGACCCCCAGTTTATTGCTTGGCTGTCCCTGTAACAGCAGTGGACCCTCACTTGAACCATGCATGATGAAGGCACTATAGGGGAAGCATGAGCCCTAGGCAGTATCCAGATTCCCAGGGGTGGCAGGTGCAGGCCCTGCCTGGCAAAGCATCATGGTCTGTCAACCATCTTATCTCAGGACAACAGATACTGGATACCCTGTGACATGCACCACTACACTAGACAATCGTGGAATACAATCCTTTTGTCCCAGTACTGCAGTATCATTCTGGCCAATGGCAGAATCCTACCCAGGCCTTGGGACATACCTGCATGGGCTACAAGACCTGACAGTTCCTACATGTGTTTCCATGCAGTCCAGGCTACTACATCACAGGTCCTGCACAACAACATGGAATATGCAAGAGCCATGTGTATAGTTCAAAAGGTGGTCTGAGTGTATGAGTATGTGGCTAGTCATGGCAGACAGGCAGCTGAAAGTATGTATGCCCTCGTATAGGTCAGTGTGTACCATAGTGTTAGAGTTTGCATTTACAAATGAGTACTGCTGGGCATGTTTCCAGTCATGTGTTCAGAGGTGTGGCAAAATTATGCAAACTATGTCATACGGTTTGTGTATTCTGGTGTCTGTCTCATCCTGCTTGGGGGGGGGGGGGTCACTTGTTTGGCCAGATACTTAGACACATCTGTGAATGTGCATGATTTCCGGTAGTGTGTGTGGGTGTCCTTACTGTATTCTGGTAAGGGAATGTGTTGGTTGGGTTGATGAGCTGCATGTGTTAACCTACACCTCATTACTGTCCAATCCAGTCATGGCTATAGACTGGGCTGCCTTCCAGCTTACTCCTGTAGCTGCATCCCAAACAATGTGTGGGGCATGGTGTTAGGTGGGTCTGGCAGTGTATATGGCATAGAGATTACATTCCCCCAGGATGGCGACATACACAAAGCTGATATTAATAAACACCAGTAGCTGACTAGTGGACATGCCTGTATGAGCAGTCAATACTAGAAGTACCAAGTACCGTATTTAATTTACGTACTGCCTATGAAGATGTTTTAGACAGTGATGCTCACATGTACATATTTGTGTTATGGACTTGACAACACTGGCTATTATGGAAACATTGTAGCTACCTTTAGCAGCAATCCTCCTCTGAGGAGCACATCACATCCTGTTAGTTGATTACAGATGATGCAAGTGTCTACAGGTCTGTTTCCTTCTCTGAGTACATACTCACATATCCACCAGGACCATGAGCTCTGTTGGGCACAGACATCCACTCTCCAAATAGAGTCATGTATCAATAGGCTCTGATGCCACTATCAACTTGATCGGGATATAATCAGATAGTGTGAGCCATCACCTATAATGCAGCTATTACACATGGGCAGCTGTCTCCTACATCTTACACTCCTACTGCAGATGTTACACTGGAGTTAAAGATGATATGCAACCTATTTCATTACCAGTACTGTGCACTACCTTACATACAGTATGTGCAGGTGGCTGTTAGGTTGGCAATGAGAGGTTGGGCTACACAAACCTGGTAGTTCAACCAGTGTGTCTGTACTCTCAATATCCACTCTATGTAGGTGTGCACATAGCCATTTGGCCCAGCCTTATAACAAGGGTCACTACACATTTGCATAACATGTACACATGCACAGCTGTTATTGCTTGCAAACAATAGTAGAGAGGTGGATATTACATGTGTTATGTGCAAGGATAGTTACCTGGCTCTTCCAGTTATCTTTGCTATCATGCTGCTAACCTGTCAGATGAACACTAATGCTATGTATCCTGCCATTGAGTATTGTAATTGCCAATAGATATAACTACTGTTTGCATAACATAACAGAACTGCTATGTAGAATAGAATACAGATCTGCCTAGAATACTGTACATTACACAGGTACAATATCCCACAATGCACACCATATTTGCACGGTAAGCCCACCTTTAACATGTTCATCTTACTTATACACCCATACATATGTCGACTGTTACAATATGTCGACATATACTATCCCCTGTTATAGCACATACTTGTTGGACCAATCCTGACACTGACAGTGGCTGGAAGCGAATTGGTGGGCTCCAAGCCCATATCATCCTTTGTGGTGTATGTGGAGTGTGCCATGTGACCTACAGTAGTACACACATAGAATACTACAAGCATTACTACTGCTCAACAATACATCGCTACAAGATAGCTATTTCCACTATATGCATTGATTACACTGTAATTCTTACAGTACATATACTACATACACAGACATGCTACATGTTATACATACCGTCTTAGTAATCGGAGGTGTTATTAACTGGTGTAATACTCATTTTCAGTTAGTGTTTTGTAGTGTCCTACAGGTAGATACAGATGATCTGAATGTGTGACAAGGCAACCTTTTATAGTTACAGATCAGTAACATGTGCTATCCTGAGAACCAATTGGTGTTCCTAAGTAGCTAATTACATGCACATCAGCTGCGCTGCTACTGCCTTAGCCAATACCATGGCTACAGTGGAGAAAAACTGAGTACTCCACTTGGGCATTGTCCCTTTGCCTTACTTGTGAGGAAGACAACGTAGAAGTTTTGTTTGGAATCTATTGCAACAGCTGTATGGAGACGAACAGTAATATATTGTGTGTAATGCCTAGAGGAGTTGGTCTAAATGTGAGTATTGCTGTCATATTTCTGAACATTGCTACTTGTGCAGGGTTTGTCTGTACCTAATACTTCTGCATATGTTTCAAGTCTGGCCAGGTTGTTTGACCAGCTCAAGGCTGCATAGCTATGCATATAATGTTAGGGGGTTTGCAGTGTGCCTACCAGACATATTTAGTTTGGTGTTACTGTGTATCATACTGTGCTAATAATCAGTACTCGGTAAAACTTCCTGGTGTACGAACCTTTCACCCCTCTGAAATGGGATTAGTTCATACAAAACCTGTTACATCAGCAGCTTTTCAATTGTATAATGGCAACTATTTCACATAGGGGCCATGATAGTGTATCTGTGCACAAGTATGTTAACGTCTCAGCAGATGTTGTACAGTAGTTGCATAATTGGTTATGGTATGACAGTATGTATTGATGTAATTATTTCGGTTGTGGGGTAGCTTTTGGTGGGTATACATAGCACATGCAGGTGTGTAGGAACCCCTTTCATACAACATCTATATGTGTGTGGGTGTTCTTTTCCTATGTGAACACCTATCCCTTAGTAGACTAATACTATGAACCAAAACAAAAGCACCTTGAACCCAGAAGATAGACATTAGCAGCTTTAATTGAATTTCAGTGTAAAATCAGTGTAAAATAACGCTTCCAAGTATCATGTTTTCGTCTCCAACTTCACATTACCCCAGTTCACTGAGATCAGCAAAGTTATAATCTATTTTAAATATTAAATAGATATATTTAGATTTAGCTAGGTATATACAATTTTAACTATTTAAAACTTTCATTATATTAACTTTGAAGTGTTCAGAACAGGTTTTAAGACATTTTACACTTCAATGTTGAATTGGGGTAATGTGGCATTTTAGCTAGTAGAGGGAACTAAAAACACATCTTGAATTTTTCTAACAGAACATTTATACAAGTATATTTATTCAAGTTATATACATATTCATCAAAGTTTTACTTAAAGATGTTATAAACAAATCATTGATCTTACATTTTACATTTAACAGTTTTAATATATTTATTTCACATATTATATAAAGGTTACCATTACATAAATGCATATTTCTGTTAACTTGTTTTGAAACCTGAGAATGAAGGGACATCAGGAATCTATTTCATTGTTTAATTGTATTTTTAACCCCATTGGATATGGTTTAATTGTTTAATGACATGGTTTAATATATAAAGGGTGAAATAGAAAAGGGAGTTTTTATCTGATGAAGTTGGAGACGAAAACGTGATACTTGGAAACGTTATTTTACACTGATTTTACACTGAAATTCAATTAAAGCTGTTCGTGTCTATCTTCTGGGTTTGAGGTGCTTTTGTTTTGGTTCGTAGTGACTTTTGTGCCTTCCATTGCTTTGTTTCTTGGTTTATTTTGATGGATTCCCAATAGGATAAGACTACGGGCAGTGGAAGCAACGGATCCGAGGTTGGTGAGCATCGGAAGCTCATTGGGCAGTTGACGCAGCTTGTGGGACTTTTAAAACCCATTAGCCAATCGATGGCTTCACTGTTATCATCACTACCTTTACCCAGAAACCAGGAAGAAGCTAGGCGTTCTGCTTCGAAGGAAGAAACGACCGTTAACAAAGAAAGTGAGGGTCGAGAAGACCGAAGAAGTAATACTGCAGACAATGGTAGTCTTGATGGCTTTCCTCGCATTATTTTTACCAATGATACTGAAAGACACTTTCACGAAGGGGTGCGAGCTACTACTAATAAAGCAGTCTCGCAAACAGGACTGGACAACACGGTAGAGTTGCCTGGTACTAAGAGACATTTAACAGATATTCTTAATGCAAAGTTTGAATTTGGAAAAAAGCTGGTTAACGCCAGTATTAATGGAACATATAGTAACATGTTAAAGGACTTAGATTATTTTTTGTACAAATATAAAATGCTTGACATGGACAATTCATATCTGAAACACTGTTTAAACTTGAATATTGTGCCAAAAGGGCTTAGAGTATGTAAATACCCTAATAATGTGGTTGAGGGTACTGAATTTCATTGTGACTTAATAGATACATTTGACAAGTGTGGCTTTGATATCATAAGAGCCATAATTAAGAATAATGAGAAAGAAATGGAAAAATTGTTCATAAACATAGAGTGAATAAATAATGGCATTATTAATGATTTACTATTTACAGTAGAAGAAGAAAAAGGAAAATATTATAAACTATTAAAAAACCTGGAAGTTAAGTGCACAGAAGTGCAGAACAGAAAGATTGGTAAAATAGAAAGGGATATGAATGAATACAAAACAAAAACACACTACCCAAAACCTAAGTTTTGGGGGAGGAAAGGTAGGGACTACCAGGAGAGAGAAAACTATGAATCTATAGGGAATGATGATCCTTTTCAAAAGGACAATGAATTGGACAATTCTGAATTCCCTCCTTTATGAAGGTCTGAAAGGTTAATGTCTAAGGAACCAGTAGACTATAATTCAAAAAACTACAAGGGGAGGAAATGGAGGCCTCAGGGAAGGAAACAGCAAATATGGAATTAACAGGCAGCATATGTAATGATGGTTTTAAATGGACATATAAAGATTTTAATATTTTTAATTATTCTGATGTTTCTGTTAACAAAACCATTTTTGAGTTATTTTCTAAAGGTTTTGGTTTTATACCTAAGCAGAGAACTGACATTTTTAAATTACTTGTTGATATTAAACTTTTTGTTAGAAAGAAAAATTTAGAACTGTTTTTTAATGGAAAGAATATTATTAACAAAGAAAAAAGTTTAGTGCGTAAGAGCACATTTAACCCACCATTGCATCCCCAATTAAGACATTTTGAAATAGCAGTGGAAAATGAATTAAGGACTTCCTTCAAACTGCATGAAGTACACCCCAACCTAACACTGGTGGAGGAAGAAATACTTACAAATATTAATAAAAATAGGAATGTAAGGGTAATGAAGCCAGACAAGGGTGGAGGGGTAGTACAGATGGACCATATTTTATATGAAGGAAAAATGATGGAAATTTTAAATAATTCTGATATATTAGAAAATCTATTAATGAAATCAATATTGCATACAAGAAAATATATGTGTTATTAAATGACTTTCTAATGGGAGGATTAATAGTTCTGGACACTTATAAATATTTGCAGGTAAAAGTGCACAAAGATGGAAATGACCCGCCTCTGAGAGCTATAGTTTCTGCAGAGGGTTCTGTGACTGCACCTCTGTCAAAATATGTAGATTTAAAAGTTAAGAATTTGGTGTTGACTAATGTTAATATACTCAAGGATTCTTGGGATTTTCTAAGAAACTTGAACCATACTTTATTTTCTGACAGGGTGGCATTTGGGACACTGGATGTGGTGGATTTATTTACGAGTATACCCCATGATGTCGGTCTGTCATGGTTTGAGGAGATGCTGGTTGGTTTCAAAGAAATTAGTTACAATGAGTTTAGAACAGTCTTGGTATTAATGGAGGTTGTATTGAAAAATAATTATATTTTTTTCGAAGGTGAATATTTTAAACAGTCTAGAGGTGTGGCTATGGGAGCACATTGTGCTCCAACTTATGCAAATATTATAATGGCCTACTGGGAAAACAATTTTATTTTAAATTCTCTATATAACACTTACTGGACCTTTTATGGCAGATTCCTGGATGATCTCTGTTTTTTTGTGGGAAGGAAATGAGGGTGATTATGAGGCATTTGTTCAATATATCGATGGTACAACTATTTTTTTACAATTTATATACAAATTTGATTATCATGAACTGAATTATCTGGATGTAAACATAAGTAAGACAAAAGAAGGTTTTAAGTCTAGGATATACAGAAAAGTGACTTTTTCGAATTCCTATTTACATTTTACTAGTTCTCATCCACTCCATCATAAGAAAGGAGTAGTGAAAGAACATCTAGTACGTCTAAGTAGAATGACTTCTGACAATGAAATTCACAACAAGGACTGTGAGGCTTTGAAGGTGATGTTTTTAAACAGAGGTTACCCGGAAGACTTATTTGATCAGACATGCAATGAAGTTACTGAAGGAAGGGACAGTAAGTTTGCCCCTATTTTAGGGAAACCACAAACGATTAATGAACATAAATCTGATGAAAAACCAAAAGAGAATTATAGCTCAGCTATCACAATAACATATGACGGTCAGACAGGGTTAGTTAGAAGAATTATAGGTAAGGAATGGAAAAATTTTGCTAAGTTGTCTGATTTAAAATATATTTTTGACCATGACCTGAGGTACACTTACTGTAAAGGATTGAATATTAAGAATTTTTTAGAAAGAGGTGCAAATAGGCACAACTTGGAGAAAGGTATAAAAAAGAAAAAAGGATTATTTAAGTGTGCTAGCTGTAATCACTGTTCCCATCTTATAATAGGAGATGCTGTGTACTTACATGCAAGGAAAAGGAAACTAATTTTGAATACATTTGCAAACTGTAACACCAAGGGTATCATATAGTTGGTCCTATGTAAGGGATATGAATCATTTTATGTGGGTAAGAGTGAAAGGAAACTAAAACAAAGGATTTACGAGCATCCCTATGATATTAGGACCAAAAATGAAAACAATGCATTTTATAAGCACAGTACTGTATGTAATCAACCAGAATTCCAGTTTTTTATATTAGAAGTTGTATCTATTGATCCTAGGGGAGGCATGTGGGAAACTTTAGTGGAATACAGAAAATTATACTGGCAGATAATGTTGGAAGCCAGTAAATTCCCGGGACTTAATGATATGATTTCATTAGCACCAGTACTGAAACTGATATCAGCAATGTTATAATCTATTTTAAATATTTTATACATATATTTAGATTTAGCTAGGTATATACAATTTTAACTATTTAAAACTTTCATTATATTAACTTTGAAGTGTTCAGAACAGGTTTTAAGACATTTTACACTTCAATGTTGAATTGGGGTAATGTGGCATTTTAGCTAGTAGAGGGAACTAAAAACACATCTTGAATTTTTCTAACAGAACGTTTATACAAGTATATTTATTCAAGTTATATACATATTCATCAAAGTTTTAATTAAAGATGTTATAAACAAATCATTGATCTTACATTTTACATTTAACAGTTTTAATATATTTATTTCACATATTATATACAGGTTACCATTACATAAATGCATATTTCTGTTAAATTGTTTTGAAACCTGAGAATGAAGGGACATCAGGAATCTATTTCATTGTTTAATTATATTTTTAACCCCATTGGATATGGTTTAATTGTTTAATGACATGGTTTAATATATAAAGGGTGAAATAGAAAAGGGAGTTTTTATCTGATGAAGTTGGAGACGAAAACGTGATACTTGGAAACATTATTTTACACTGATTTTACACTGAAATTCAATTAAAGCTGTTCGTGTCTATCTTCTGGGTTTGAGGTGCTTTTGTTTTGGTTCGTTGTGACTTTTGCGCCTTCCATTGCTTTGTTTCTTGGACTAATACTATGGTAATTGCAGGTTGATTCATTAAGGCACTATTAAATGCTTCCTGTATAGCATGTAGGTACTGTTAGTCCTTGAATCCTTTTGGCAATACATTGGAATGTAATAAAGATTTGCAAAATTAAAGCTGTCTGTGTAATTCTGTCATGGATATTTGCAGTCATTGCAGTTGTGTTGGTGACTGTGTCCATAGAACATATTTGTAATAGTGTATTGGCATATACTCTTCATATGTTATGTTCATATTGTTTGGGGGGCGGAATGTGTGATTGCTATGGTCCATGTTATACTCAGATATGACCACTTTGGATGCTGTCTACAGACATGTATGTATGTGTGTGTGTGTGTATATATATATATATATATATATATATATATATATATATATATATATATAAACTCCACAAATAATCCCAGCACTCGAAAATAAATCACAATGTCAGCATGAAGTAGAAGGTAGTTTATTAGGACATCCACAGCCCCATAACACAAACCGGTGGCCGGTTTCGCTCACAGCGTCCTCAGTGTGCAGTCAAAAAATAGAAAGGCAGATCTAGATATACGCGCAATGCGTATAGTATGCGTCACTCATTAAAGAAACAGTGCCTGGAAAATAACCATTTAACCCGAGCTCATAATAGCTACGGACTGAAGTTATTTATGCTTGTCTGTATGTAAAAGTAAAAATAAACAAAAAATAATGAACAAAAAATAATGAACAAAAAAGTGAATGCTTAAAATATATATCTCTATCAAGCGCAATACTAAAATGAACAATACTATATTGTTCTTTGATAATTACTATAATGCATGATGAGATAACCTAACATTCACCCAAAAACATACAAACATATGAATACATAAACACTCCCATACCATAAAAAAGAAAAAACAGGCCAATATAGAACACCTTGTAAGCAACCACACTAACTTACAACAAATGCATTAAAAAATACAAAAATGAATGATAAGAGTATGAGTGTGTCAGATTGATACACTCACAATCATACCAATACCCCCTGGTAAAACCCACCATCTAATAGCAAAAGTGCAACAAAGTTAATAAACCCCAATGGCCTATATATGATTGGAAATATGCAGAAATTTTTCTGGTAGGAACATATAATATTTCAAAAACCACAATTATTACCAGTGGTCATTTAACCCTGGTTTAAACATGGCCCCCAGGTTTGTAATCCAGCGTCGTTCCTTATTTGTTAACATTTGGTGTTTATGACTGTCCCCTAGATTTGGTGCCACAACTTTATCCAAACCTATAAATATAAAGTGTGATGTAGGATGAACTAATTTATGTTTATATAGCGCACTTCTTGTGCGTTGACACTTAATGTCACTGATATGTAAGCAAATCCTTTGCTTCAACGCACAAGAAGTTTGCCCTACATAAAAAGCTCCACACTGGCAGACAGCCATATATATTACCCAAGTGCTGTTGCATGTAATGAAGCATC
>NC_056737.1:1455058044-1455112130 GCF_019279795.1 Protopterus annectens
TGATATATATATATATATATATATATATATATATATATATATATATATATATCATATTAGTTTGTAACAGTAATACATCTGTAGACTGGAATGTGTTGGGTCACAAACTACAGTACAAACAATGTACTGTACATATGTACATAAAGTCACTGTCCCATTTGTTATCATTACAGTGAAATGCATATGGTATAAAGTGTAGTCTCAAGACCATGAAACATGTGTACACCTTGGATGGCTTAGTGGTACGTCCCATAACTATAGTGTACATGGTCCAGGGTTCGACACCTGCAATGCTTTACAAATGTTTTTTACTGCAGAATAAGGCTCATTTAAGCAGTTGTAAGCATGTTTAAAAGTGTTTGTGTGACATTATAGCAGCAGTTAAACACAGTTAAACAAACTTTGTAACGTATAACCTGTGCACGCAAACACGGCCACATCCGCTAACTACTCTGGATATATACATGTCAGTGACGTAACATCTCACTATGTGCTGACATTACATTGCATTCCCTGTTTACTGTACTCTCCTACACACATGGGTTTATATGGGTGATTCGAATGCTTATTATACAGACGATTACTACCTAAATATGTAAACTGTGGATAATGTATACTTTTGCACATGATAAACATCCCTGCCATTATCAGGATTATAACCTCAAATGCACAGATACTATGCAGATGCTCTAACCATTACACTGTTGACATTAATGCTGCTTCTGCCTGTTTCCTATTTAGATGATTTCTATGTGTAAGCTTGGTTAAGTAAAGGGCGGGAGCCCCCAAACTCACTGAGCTTCACGTACTCTTGAAATAACAACATATAACAAATGTACTGTGATACAATACATTACATTCTTAACTACATTAAATATAGCCCCTCACTGACACACTTCAAGGGAAACCCTGTTGTGTGAATGGGTAACAGACTATACACCCCTGAGATCATGTGGCCCAGAACCATACAGCCAGGGGGTGTGGGAGCCTGTCCAGTTTGATAGCTGCAAGATCTGTTGGGGGAATTGAATGGTGTTGAATTGCCACATTAACATGCCCTCTTTAGATCACTAAGTGCCCCTATCACCTTCCACAACCCCAGTCTTCAATAGCTTCCAGCAACTCTGCCTGGAATTGCTTCATTGGCTATGCTTGACAGAGGCTCAGTTACTTCATCAATGGTGCAGGGAAGGCCAACACACTGTTGCTATGCTTCTAATTGCCCTTGGGCAGATAGATAGTAGGCTGTCTGTGAACCTCTAACATGCAGGCCATCACAGCCATAATATGTGAATAAACAGACCTTCAGATCAGAATATACAGTGAGAACTCACCATGTAGTCAGGAAACACTTGAGTACAGCAAGAACATATGGAACACTGATATTTAGTCACTCCAAAAGCCTATCCTGGAAGCTAGAAGACTTGTATAAGTTTAAGGCTTTCTATTGCTTACCAGTAGGTTACCTACAGGGGAGATGAAAAACAAGCACAGATGGGGAACATGCATGCAATGATACCATACCGGCCTATGTGTCAGCCTTACGCTTTGGAATACTAGCCAAGGCTATTGGCACCCCCATGATGCCTTATTTAGGAGAGTCTCAAAGGTGAATACCAGCTCTGTAAACAGCACAATAGCAGATTCATTGAGGATTATGCTACTCAACACCAGGGGTTGTGATCACAACATGCATGCACTCACAGCACTCCTCAGGATGGACAACATCAACATCTGTGCATTAACTGAAATCTGTCTTAAGGCTCCAGAGAGCACACCAGCACTACCAGACTACAACCCATACCACACATTTCAGCCACAGAACATGGACTGACAGACATGGAGGGGCTGTATCCATATTCATCAGGGATACCTACACCTCCAGGTTAGTGGGGCAGCATGATACCTCTGTGATCATCCGTGTGCAGCTAACATCAGCCAAAACTGTAATGTGGAATGTGGCTTGCTACAGATCTCCCTTCATGATCCAAGACCTTCACTCCACCTAACTGGAGACAGTGGAGAACACGACAGTCCCAATGCACACTCTGGCATTGGTAGATGTCAACTACCATACCATTAACTGGGAAACGTACTCCGGTACACACTTCCAGGACCAGCGCTTCCTGGAATGTATCACCTCATGTTGTCACCTCCCTAACGTGGGGTGGAAACTACTAGATGTGGTCATCATCAACATGGGCAACAGGTGCACCACAGCGGGGGTTAACCGGTCACTGGTAAGATCTGACCATGAACTATTCACTGTTTCCACACCCTAGCATCTCCCCCACCCACAGATACCACAGTGTATACCTTTCCTACAGCTAAATTTACACTACTAGTGAGAGGGGTGGGGGGTTTCACAGCCCCCACACTAAGTGGAAACACTGCTCAAGATACAGACAGATTTACAAATGCAGTCTATAAGCACCTACATGGATGTATGGATCATGCTATCACTGGTAAACCAAGACTCACTCCTCCTAGACAAGGACACCAGTCTGGTTGACCTCTGCAATAAACAGGCTATACTACAGAAGTAGGACAGTGTTCCAGACACACAGCAAATCCCACGAAGGGCAGACATCCATGACCACTATTAGTATGATACGTAGGTCCCTCATGACATCATCCAAGGCTAACATCAGCAGGAGAATACGCAAGGATTCGATAGATAACCACAAAGCCTTCTTTGGCTAAGTCAAGGATCTACGTAGTGACACACAGATTTGCACTGTGCTGGTGAAATATAGCACAAAATATGCTGACCCTACTGATATCACCAACATCCTTGCAGATACATTCACTGCATATTTCACCCCCTAAAGAGCCCACAATACTACCCGAAAGATACAGTATCCCAACCATCAGAGACACACAGGTGGAAATGGCATTCTCTAACAGCAGAACACAGCATCAATAGAGGCAGATGTTGACCCAGACTGCATCTTGCAAACTGTACAAGACAACCTGCCCCCCACCTAATTAAGCATTCCTACCTCAGCCTCTCCACAGGCTACATGCCCATACAATGGCATGTGACAACAGTTATTCCACTCCATCAAGGTGAAATCACAACTGATCATGATAACTACCACCCCATAAGCCTGACTAGCCTGGTCTGCAATGATATGGTTCGCATCCTCATGACACTCATTAACAATAACATTGGTAACCTTCAAACACGTGACCCAACCCAAGTCACCTTGGTTTTGTGTAGTTCATGCCTACTGAACCTGTTTGACGTCTTACATACAGTCACCAAGTCATTAGATGATGGGGGAGGTAGTTCACACATACTACCTGGACCTCACCAAGGCTTTTGACACCATGCCCCACTCAAGTATTATCGATAAACACACCAGCCTGTACATTCACCCATACATCACAGGTTCAGTTGCCAGCAGGCTTACACACAGAACTCACATAGTATGACTAACAGTCTCCAGGTCCAACTCTTGAACAGTCACGACTGGTGTCCCACAAGTCTCAGTCCTGGGAGCCCTACTGTTTGGCATATATGTCTCAGATGTACAGGCAAACACAGGTGGACTACGCCAGACCATGTTTGGCAATGATTGCAAACTGGGAGCCACAATTGATAGTCCAGCTGACACAGACATCCCTCAAGGGGCCTCATAGAGAACGTCCCACGGTGCCAACGACACAGCTTCCAGCCATGCATGGTCATTCCATTGTGGAATTGGCACCCACATATTAACACATGAGTGGCAGCCACTTTAATATAGACAAGGTAATGGGGTATCTGGGGACTAAGGTAGATAGTGATCTCAGGACTCTCTGCTCAAGAACTCTTTAAATTTTAATAGTAAATTTTGGACATTAAATATTAAATGTTAAGCATCAAATATTAAATATGAAATGTAAATATTCACTCTTAGCACCCAATATTGATATCAAAGATAATAATAATGAATTTTTTAAAAATGAATTTTTTAAAAATGAATTTTTTAACATCTAGAACTAGTCAGTTCATTCAATTTATCAAAATGCACAGGAAAAATAAATCAATACAGTGCACCATTGCCCTTTAAAAATCAAAAATTAACAATTAAAAACGTAAAGGAAGGAAGTTTTAAAATGTATAAGACAGGCATATCTTGCTGTAGCAAGAACATAAGCATTTACATGTATATATATCTATATAATAAACATGTATATATATGATGAACGTGTACACACATATTTACATATGAAAGCGTCTACACACATATGTATGTACATTAAACATAAGTCATAAAGCATATCCCTACAAACCTCAATTGTGCTGGACGGGGTCTTCGTAGGATATTTGTTTCTACCTGTAATCCCTCTCTAGAAAGATCCTTACCGCAACCCAACTTTAGAAATATTTTAAGTGTAATGTTCAATTATATTATATTGTATTAATTTTCGCTATTTTTAATTGTTACTATTACTTTACTTTACTACCATTCACCTAATTAGATTTTTCAACCTAAGTATACACATGATGGAAGTCATTTCATTAATGCCTGGATGTTGGCAGGCATTTACCCTAAGTTGCCATAGTAGTTCCTTCCTCTCCAATTTCAAAGATTCTGGTCCTCCTCTTCCATCATTCTTTATTTGGTCGATGACCCTAAATTTAAATTCATGGCCAACATACTCGTTGGTATGTCTAGCTAAAGCATTTTCTAATTTATTTCTACTAATACAGTAAATATGCTCGTAAATCCTCTCTCCAAGTTTTCTATCGGTTTTCCCAATATAGAAAGCTGGGCAGCTTATGCATTTAGCTAGATATACTACTTGTTTACTATTACAGTTGTACTTCCCGTTGGACTTATATTTCTGTTTATCAATATTGAAGCCACACCCTTCATCAATATATCTACAATACCTGCACGTATTACACTTATACATGCCTTCCTTTTTATTGTTGTTCACTTTACTTTTAGCTTCTAAAATTTCTTTTAAATTGTTTCCCCGCCTAAATGTAATTTTAGGCTTTTCTGGAAACATTTCTCTGAAATGTTTATCACTTATCATGAAGTCCCAGTTTTTAGTAATAATATTCAATATTCTATGGGAATCGATGTTGAATGTGCATACAAAACTGTAGGTATTAGCCATTTCTTCTTTTGTCCCTACCATTATACCCCCTCCATTTATCTTGCTTAATATTGGGACATAATTCCCTACCTGTCTTTTATGTTGAACTTCCTTGATGATTCCCTATAGGAACTGTGAAGGGTAGCCCCTTTGCCCAAAAAATTTAGACAATAAGGTGCACTCCTCTTCGAACTCGTCGTCTTTAGTTATCATCCTGGCTGCCCTAACAAGTTGCCCCTTAACTACAGATCTCTTCTGATGCATAGGGTGGCAACTTGTAAAATGCAAGTACATGTTGGAATGTGTCGTTTTCCTATATATTTTGGAAACATACATCCCTTCATCATAATCTTTTCTTAAATCCACATCCAGGTAGGCTATTCTATCTTTGCTATAACTGGATGTAAAACTCAGAAACTGGGTGCTGTTATTGAACATTTCAAGCAGGCCCTCCAGCTCGACTTCATTTCCCTGAAATAAGATAAAATATCATCAAGGAAGCGTGTATAGAACAAAATATTGTCCTTGTAGTCCATATTGTTTAACACAAAAGTTCTTTCCCAATAGGCCATCACTAAGTTTGCCAGACCGGCTCCACATGGAGAGCCCATTGCTACTCCAACTTTTTGGTGAAAAATGTCTTTATTAAACATTACATAATTGTATGAAAGGACTGTATCTATCAGTTCTTCCACCAATTTTATTTCACTAGTAGGTGCATCTAGAATTCTCAACATATGTGAAACCCATTCAATACCAATCTGATGGGGGATAGATGAATACAACTCCTTTACGTCGACCGTGACAAAAACACTATTAGCATAAAATCCCAATTTATTAATAGCTTCAAGAAAAGACCATGACTCTTTAGAAATTTGACACTCGTTCCTAATATATTTCTGTAAAATTTTATCTATGACCTTAGCACATGTATACGTTATACTATCCCTTCCATCCACCAAAGGTCTCATTGGTGGGTTATTTATACATTTATGAACCTTAGGTATCCCGAAAAGGACAGGGATCCTTGGTGCTGGTTGTTGCAAGTAGTTATATAAACTTTTATCTATTCTTGCTTCTATGTATAATTCTTCTATTAAGTCTGAAACTTTCCTATATGCCCCATACATCTCGTTTATGGAAGCCTTAGCATAAGTATTACTGTCTAAAATGCTTAACATCCTTGAATTATAGTCATCAATAGACATCACAGCAAGTCCCCCACCTTTATCCGGTTTCATAATGCGAATTGGAGCTTGATTTAAAAACCATAAAGTATCCCTTTCTTCCTTACTAATATTGTGTTTGTGCCTACCCCCATAACCTGGTGGGACTCCAGGTTTCTTTAAATTACGCATGTCCAATTCGCACACATTCTCGAAAAGTGCTAAAAGTGGGTGCAAGGGTGGGTTATACACACTTGAAACATAAAAATCAGCCTTTTGGTTTTGATTTTCCCCCATTAAAGCTAACAAATTAAGTTTCCTAGTAAAAATTTTTAAGTCAATTAAAGTGTTAGCCACATCGAGCTGAACAGTAGGGACAAATGAATAACCTTTTGACAATAGTTCGATTGTTTCCGGACATATAACCATGTCCGTGTAGTTGAAAATCTTAAAGTCAAGGCTAGAGTTAACATGTATCTTGCATCGTGGTTCATTTTCCAAAATGCCAAAATTGGTTACATTTGTTACCACTTTTTCTTTTTGCCCTTCATTGTCCAGTTGTTCTGTGCTCCTGAGTTCGAGGCACGGGCTCGAAAATTTCTTTCGTTATGGTCCCTTAACCCCTTATTTTGCCCTGGATTGTTGGGTGTAGCAACGGTGTTGTTCTTTGCTAACCTCTCACTCCTGCGAACAGTATTTAAACCGTCCTGTTGGTTGTTCCCCATCTGTATGACTTCATTGTTGCTATTAAAGTTAATGGAACCTTCGGTATTTGGTGGTGCCCTTCCCCCAAAATCAACCTCCTGGTTATTATTGTTTGAAAACCCTACATTGTCAATCAAGATTCCCCTTTGGGAACCTGGTGGTTTCGGGTACGCGGTACCTGCTTCATAATCTTTAACATCACGTTTAATTTTCTTTATTTTAGTGGTGTTCAATTTTGTTAAATATTGATCAATGCTTACAAAAATACGATTGTACTCAAAGCGGTATCTGAGAAACCCAGTGTCTTTCTTTATTGAGGAATCCAGTTCCTCAATTTCAACTAATAGTTCATCAACCATATATTGATAGTACGTACAGAACAAATCCAGAAGTTCCAAGCCTTGTTTATCGAACAAGGCGATTAAAGCTTTGTGGAATGAAGAACCTTCGGTGATCCCCGTAGGGAACTGCCACCGTCTAAGCCCTTTTGGAATTATCTTCAAATTGATGCATTCACGGAAGTATGCTATCTCCAATTGCAACTTCCTTACCTTACATAGTTTTTCATGGAATACATTCAATTTAGTTGATAAATCCATGCTTACCTCCTGGTTGGCTTCAGTTAAATCAATCGCATGTACATCGGAAAAAGTAAATGCCCTTCGTACCCAAATGTTCACATTTTTCTCAGTTCGCGTTATTATTCCATCAAGCTGATTGTTTTCTCCATTAATATGCTCCGGGTTGGTTCCGTCAGCATTGACGCTTCTACGGCCACGCAGACCCGTCGATGTTGTAGGCTTCTCGCTAGAATTAGCCTCCCCAAGTCGTGAACCTACATTTTGGTTTAAAGGTGCAGTACGCGTACTGTTACTTCCATCCGAACCTCGCAAATCCTGTTGTGGTTTTTCAGCCCCTTCGAGCCTCTGTGTCAAGTTGTCCACTTTCTGGGACAACATTTCAATAAGTGCTGTTAAATTTCCATCACCCCTATTGGTGTTTGGTGTAGAAGCAAGGCTTGGTGGAGAATCCGGATCCATATTCCACAAACTAACCGAAGACAAACCAAGAAATGTTCCAACAAATTCAGCAACAAACGATATAAATCCAGGACACTCCGCTCAAGAACTCTTTAAATTTTAATAGTAAATTTTGGACATTAAATATTAAATGTTAAGCATCAAATATTAAATATGAAATGTAAATATTCACTCTTAGCACCCAATATTGATATCAAAGATAATAATAATGAATTTTTTAAAAATGAATTTTTTAAAAATGAATTTTTTAACATCTAGAACTAGTCAGTTCATTCAATTTATCAAAATGCACAGGAAAAATAAATCAATACAGTGCACCATTGCCCTTTAAAAATCAAAAATTAACAATTAAAAACGTAAAGGAAGGAAGTTTTAAAATGTATATGACAGGCATATCTTGCTGTAGCAAGAACATAAGCATTTACATGTATATATATATCTATATAATAAACATGTATATATATATGATGAACGTGTACACACATATTTACATATGAAAGCGTCTACACACATATGTATGTACACTAAACATAAGTCATAAAGCATATCCCTACAAACCTCAATTGTGCTGGTCGGGGGCTTCGTAGGATATTTGTTTCTACCTGTAATCCCTCTCTAGAAAGACCCTTACCGCAACCCAACTTTAGAAATATTTTAAGTGTAATGTTCAATTATATTATATTGTATTAATTTTCGCTATTTTTAATTGTTACTATTACTTTACTTTACTACCATTCACCTAATTAGATTTTTCAACCTAAGTATACACATGATGGAAGTCATTTCATTAATGCCTGGATGTTGGCAGGCATTTACCCTAAGTTGCCATAGTAGTTCCTTCCTCTCCAATTTCAAAGATTCTGGTCCTCCTCTTCCATCATTCTTTATTTGGTCGATGACCCTAAATTTAAATTCATGGCCAACATACTCGTTGGTATGTCTAGCTAAAGCATTTTCTAATTTATTTCTACTAATACAGTAAATATGCTCGTAATTCCTCTCTCCAAGTTTTCTATCGGTTTTCCCGATATAGAAAGCTGGGCAGCTTATGCATTTAGCTAGATATACTACTTGTTTACTATTACAGTTGTACTTCCTGTTGGACTTATATTTCTGTTTATCAATACTGAAGCCACACCCTTCATCAATATATCTACAATACCTGCACGTATTACACTTATACAACTGTAATAGTAAACAAGTAGTATATCTAGCTAAATGCATAAGCTACCCAGCTTTCTATATCGGGAAAACCGATAGAAAACTTGGAGAGAGGATTTACGAGCATATTTACTGTATTAGTAGAAATAAATTAGAAAGTGCTTTAGCTAGACATACCAATGAGTATGTTGGCCATGAATTTAAATTTAGGGTCATCGACCAAATAAAGAATGATGGAAGAGGAGGACCAGAATCTTTGAAATTGGAGAGGAAGGAACTACTATGGCAACTTAGGGTAAATGCCTGCCAACATCCAGGCATTAATGAAATGACTTCCATCATGTGTATACTTAGGTTGAAAAATCTAATTAGGTGAATGGTAGTAAAGTAAAGTAATAGTAACAATTAAAAATAGCGAAAATTAATACAATATAATATAATTGAACATTACACTTAAAATATTTCTAAAGTTGGGTTGCGGTAAGGGTCTTTCTAGAGAGGGATTACAGGTAGAAACAAATATCCTACGAAGCCCCCAACCAGCACAATTGAGGTTTGTAGGGATATGCTTTATGACTTATGTTTAGTGTACATACATATGTGTGTAGACGCTTTCATATGTAAATATGTGTGTACACGTCCATCATATATATACATGTTTATTATATAGATATATATACATGTAAATGCTTATGTTCTTGCTACAGCAAGATATGCCTGTCTTATACATTTTAAAACTTCCTTCCTTTACGTTTTTAATTGTTAATTTTTGATTTTTAAAGGGCAATGGTGCACTGTATTGATTTATTTTTCCTGTGCATTTTGATAAATTGAATGAACTGACTAGTTCTAGATGTTAAAAAATTCATTTTTAAAAAATTCATTTTTAAAAAATTCATTATTATTATCTTTGATATCAATATTGGGTGCTAAGAGTGAATATTTACATTTCATATTTAATATTTGATGCTTAACATTTAATATTTACTGTCCAAAATTTACTATTAAAATTTAAAGAGTTCTTGAGCGGAGAGTCCTGGATTTATATCGTTTGTTGCTGAATTTGTCAGAACATTTCTTGGTTTGTCTTTAGATAGTGATCTCCCCTTTGACAATCATATCTCCACAGTAATTAGGACATCTTTCTATGTAGGCCATTTGATTATTATGGGATTCCCATCTAGACATACTGGGGTTATAGTGCCCCTTTACTCATCACTCATCATTCACATCATAGGGTATAATAACCCATGTAAGATGTACCTCAGAGGACACGTTCAACAGCTGGGGGGTCGACAAATGTACCTCACCAAGGGGAATACTGGTCTCCAAAATATGGCCTATGCAGCCGGACTGAATAAACTCCTGCTTTACTCAGTGGCATCTCGTTTACCCAGAGATGATCACCACTGGCCAACACAGCCATGTCAAACTCAGGCTTGAAAGATATGCTATACCTATGGGTATCCATGTCACAGTGAGCCACACACTGTAGTGAGCTGACCTTGCCACAACAATAACCGGAGGATGTTGGAGGGACAGCTTCCTGTCACAGACTCTCCCCATACTTTGGAACAACATCCCTAACTACATTATACAGAGCCCCTCACTAACACTCTGCAAGAGAAACCTTGAAGGGTGGATGGGGAACAGTAGATGCACCCCAGGGATCCCGCCATTGGCTCTGCTCCATAGAGGGACGGTTAATGAATCAATGGGGTGGCAAAAGCTGACACATTTTGGCTGGCCTTATGAATGGCCTCTGGCAGTTGGCCAAGTACCTATCTATAAATCTATACATACAGTATCTGCACATGCTGATAGCTTAATTTACTGTTCAGGTGTTGACTTACCTTGTGCCAATGGCTGTTGTGTGTGCAATAGTTGAGGGCTGCCTATGTTGGATGCACACAGTAGACTGCCTATACATGACAATTTACAGGTAGCCTTGTGCGTCTGCCATCCATTTTTAATGTGTGTGCAGGTGGAGAAAAATGTTAGTCCCTAAGTGCCTACACTGTCAATGTGTGTGCTATACATTCCCTCTTTGCCAAGGCATGGGCATACTAGGCATGCCTCCGTCTGCCTACTGGGGCTGGCTCAGGGTGTTCATGGTCTGAGTACCTCTGTGGCTGTGGGACCCTTGGCAGTGGTGGTGGGCTGTGAGGGCCTTCACCATTCTGTCCCTGCTGCAGCTGTTTCCACAGGACCATATTGTATAGCATGGCACACACTATGAAGATGTGGGCACATGTGCCTGGAAAGTATTGCAAGGCTCCACGAGATATGTCCAAGCAATGGAACCATGATTTCAGTATCCCAAACACACGCTCTATGATGATTCTGGTTTGTGCGTGTGCCTCATTATGGCATTCCTGCATGAGTGTGTGTGTGGATTTCTGATGGGAGTTATCATCCACAGTTCCAGTGCATAGCCAGCATCCCCCACCAGGTGGCCATTTGGGATGTCCCCCCTGGAAAATAACTGATACAGCTGTGAGGTATTCCAGATGTGGGAGTCGTGATAGCTTCCAGGGCTGCCAGCACACACATCCATGATAATGCCTTGGGCATTGCACATGACCTGGCAGTTGATGGAGGGGTATCCCCTTGTGGTTTATGTAGTGCCTACCCTGCTCACCGGGTGGTGACTTGATGTGTATGTGCGTGCAGTCTATTGTAACCAGTACCTCTGGGTATTCTGCCACACGGTGGAAGAGACGCATATTGCTGGCCAACTCCTCCTGCATTCGGGGGATGTATATGTGCTCACTGGCATGTGGTACCATGGCTTCCAGGAACTGGTGTAGTACCCTGGATGCTGATGCCTGTGAGATACCCATGATATCCCCAGTTGGTCTTTGAAAGGTACCAGTAGCTAGTATTCTCAGGCTTACACATACCTTCGTATCCACTGGGATGCATTCCCCTCTGTTTGTTCTGGCTCTGAGGCATGGCCGTCACAGCTCCACAAGTTGCTGTAGGGTGCCCCTGTCCACCCTGTAATGCTCTACTATCTACAGATCATGTAGCCTCTGGTAGGTTACCCTGGGTCTGAACACTCTCCTCCTCCTCTGGTGTCTGCTGTGGTCGTGTGCATCATCCTCCACACCATAGGTTCATAGGTTCATAGGTAGGTACTAGGCTATCAGCCCTGGGGCCTATACAAGCCCAGCCAAAAAAGGTACCCTGGCTTTTGCCACCCAAGAAAATTATTTTCCTGTGCCACTGTCGAGCAGAGCCACAGAGGTGATCCCTGGGGTGAATTTCCTATTTCCCATCCAATCATCAAGATTTTTCTTGAAGAGTGCTAATGGGGAGCTTTGTTTGATATAGATAGGTAGTTTATTCCAGAGTATGGGAAGTCTCTGGGACAGGAATCTATCCCTCTGGCATGTTCTGTTTATTGTGATGACAAGGTTTAGGTCCCTAGAGAGTGTAGCTCGGATGGATTGGGATTTCTTTAAGTGGAGCATGTCCAACAGCTCTGGGTTTGACATAGCTTTGTATGTTAGGCAGAGAGGTAGGCGATATGCAATGGAGTAAAAATGGAGTTTTTTGAGATGGTCTGCGTAGGGCATCTGTTTGAGGCCAGCAATCCTCTTTGTGAGGTATTTCTGCCTTCAGTTTCCACCTTCAGTCTCCAACACATGCTGGTGGATCACAAGCTATGGCAGCCCCTAACATGTACATAATAAAGGTTCCCTGTCTGTATACACCACTGGTGCAGAGTGTATGGGAATACACAAATGTGTGTGAGGTGCTTTCACACTTTATAGTATTGTTCTATGGATGCTGCTAATGTAAGGGGGTGTGTATGAGCTATTCCAGCTGCTGCGTGTCTTAATTATGGGTTTTGCAATGAGTACTGCATGTGTGGGGCCTTTACTGTGGAGATCTACTTGCCTGCCTTGATTAATCTGTTGCCCTTTAATTCACTTTTAGACCTGGATCCCCTCCCATTATCAGGCATGGATCCACCTGCCATCTTTCTTGTTTTGTACTTTCCCTGCCCAATCATGATGAAATGTGCCTTGTAGCTGATATACTGCATATCGCCTTTGTTTTGCTTTGACACTTTGCTGTTTTCTTTGCAGTACAGCCCCTCCCCTTCACTGTTCTGCAGGTAGCTGCTTGCAGCCTTGTTAGTTGTTGTCATTGGCCCACTGTAGGCTCCTAGGTGTTAATTAGTCATTTGTACTCCAGTTTCACTGCTGCAGCATTTCCTTATTTCTTTCCTATATCCTTCCTGTTTCCGCTGCAGTGCATGCCACACATACCTATTTACCGAGTTCACATGCGTTTTCATCTCCATTCACATGCATACCTCGGTTACCTTGTGTACTCTTAGCTAAGCATAGCTATGGGCAATTCAACACACCCCTATCCTACAGCTTTGACTAGCTAGGGGCAAACCAATTTAGCAATGCTCCAATGTGCTTACAGCAAAGGTGACACACCCCTCTCTTGATGTCATCTTTATCTCAAGGGCTCACTTCGGTGTTATAACACTACGCTGTGAGGTGCATCCTTACACCAGTGGGAAATCTGCGATTCACTATTACTCCTCTCATTTGCATGGCATTGTCTACTAATTCCTAGCTACTGCGCATAACACTGTCACTGCCCCTTAGCAACCCTTGCACCATAAGTATGGTGTAGCATGCCTGCCATTGACTGTTATGGGGAAATCATGATATGTGTTTCATTGTGGTTTTATTCTATATTTTTATATATTCCTTGCAATCCTTTTTGCGTACCGCTGCCCTGCACTTCCACGTCGCAATAGTGCGACTATATATATTAAATGTTAATTTTATATTTTGTACATTTTTTTATGCCAATGGCTATATATTTAGCTATTGGCATATATTAACAATATAATACATGTGTTTGGTCGGCTGTCATGGCTCCGATTTTATGTTTGAAAAATGTAAACCGTTTTTTTACGGTTTACATTTCTCCATGCTTACACTACACCTGCACCACTTCCTGAATCGCTACATACCATCATTTGCATGCTACACTGCTGCAAATGGGGTAATTAGCATACAAGTCTAAGGAGTTGTGCGGGTGTAGTGTACGCTGGTAGTGCACATGGGAAAGGCTCGTACCTGAATCGCTCGGTGGCCATCTTTGGTGTTAGAACATCGACTCTACTCCTACACCTGGCGCAAGCTTCATGAATCCTGGGGAATGTCTTCCCTTTATTCCTCATTCACAGATGATCAGTGTCCAGCTTTGATGTTAAGAAGGATTACTTCTGCATGCTACAATATTTTCACTGTCAGTATTTTTCTTGTCCAAGACAGTGATTTAGTGGAGTGGGAGTGGAAGTGACTTAATGATTTCTTTTTTATTAATTAATTTCCTTATTAATAGGAATACCCTCCAGTAACTCATTCAATGGGTCTGTTTTTTCTAGATTCAGTAAAGTGATGAAGGAGCCAAGCTTAGACGTGAATGTGTGGTCTGTGTCAGGGCTGTGCTACTAAGGTAGCATTGGATGGGATTCTTGAATCCATTCTGCACATGGGTTAGTTCTGTTAGTGATATTTTCTGGGCTGAGATAAGTAATTCCAGCCTGTGCCAAGACAAATGGTTCGCTTGGAGAAACCAAATAAGGGCCCAAGACTGAGTTGAAAAAATATATCCAGTTTATTCGATAGCAAACAGACAAAATCTCTTCCAGCCTGTGCTGCAAAATGGGGCTAATGTCCAGTTTAGCATTAAGTGCTATGGTAAGGTTGCTGTTTAGGTGAATATTTTTATTACACAATTGCACCAGACCAATCTTGCTGTCACTAAGAGTTTATATTTTGTACAATTTCAAAGATGGGTTAAATGAACATTTCTAGATTGTATCATTTTTGTAAGAACATCAGTGCTGTTGCATTTCTGATATATATATATATATATATATATATATATATATATATATATGTGTGTGTGTGTGTGTGTGTGTGTGTGCGTGTGTAGAGTCTGATTGACATCATGTGCTGTATCAGTGCTAAATGTCATTCTATAAATGTTGCACTGTATTTAATTTCTATACACAGCACATTAATGAGCTGTGAACAGTATGCTTATTAAAGACTTTGTTTTCTTTAAACTACTTTGTTGTTTTATAGGTCAGGCTAATGAATTTATGGGCAATAAAAAAGTACACTGTATAATCAGCTTTAATGAAGAATCACTTTATTGAACAACTATATGAAGTAACACAAGCAAATGATATTTTTGGATATATATACTAACTGATTTTGGAAGTGAGTTTTCTTGAGGAAGTATTCTTAGTTTAAAAGCATCTGGTGGTTTTTTTTTGTTTGATAATACTTTCCTGCGTGCCAGCTATCAGCCTTCCTTTATGTCTTCACTGCCCATTTGATCCCTGCCTCCTGAGACCACTGCACCTCTCCATCACAGCATTGGTTGGGTTCGTGGTCCTTACTGGAAATTGGAATGGCCCATGTCTTTTAACTTTCCAGATTTTCACAGAATGTCCAGATTTTTACCTCATACTTTTGGTCTGTTCCTAATAAAATCTGTGGTTTTCTGGCAAATTACTGAATATAAAACTCACTAAATAATAACAAACATTTAAGTTTCTGATGTCATATCCTTCAGAAAATACATACTGATGTAAACTCTGTTATTCTGACAGCTTTGTAAGTTTATATATATAGAATATGTCCTTATTTTTGGATTATTGCAGCCCCCCACATTATTTTTTGTTTTGTCTAGATTTCTTAAGCTAAAAGGTTAAGAGGTGTGGCCAGATCACGTCTTTTCCTGTAGGTGACCTGAGACTAGGACTAAGAACTAAGAAGGGAGGACGCCATCATCCATTAAGGGTAATTAAGTAATTGTAGCCATTACCTCGTGTGCCCACAGCTTACATATGAACTGACATGCTCTTGGTTGGGTATTCACAGTTAATAGCTGCAGGGCCTCATACTATATGGTGTAGTATGAGTGCGAAATAATTCTCAGTGTTGCTTTTTATGTTTCTGAGCTTCCTCCAGGAATCAGCAGTGCACTGAACATAGAAGCCTTCCTGACATCTACGACAGCTGAGACAGAATTGTTTTCTTACTCCTACATTCTTCAGTAAGCTGTTCCTGTATCCAGGTTGCTAACTAATTCTGGTTATCTTGGTCATAGTCAGGAATTAATATAATTCCACCGCAAAGCCAAAGAGTACTCGAGTATTTGAATATGTTTTGCATCTTCAATGTCTCTTTTGTAAACTGAAGAATATATATGTGTGTGTGTGTGTGTGTGTGTGTGTGTGAGCGTATCTGTGTGTTTGTGTATGAAAGGTATAGCCTGGTCTCACACACACACACACACACACACACACACACACACACACACACACACACACACACACACACACGCTTCACTGATTCCATGTTACCTTGATTTGTATTATAATCAACTTTTATTTGCTCAGAGATAGACTATATATTGCTATTTCACTTTGGCAGTGATGTGTAGCCATGGAGTTTACATATATATATATATATATATATATATATATATATATGTAGATATAGATATAGATATCTATATAGATGTGATTGACATATTGCTGAAGGTATATATCTAGTCTTGTAATTGTTTTTGATATATCATAGTTGTGAAGCATAACTGTTGTAATTTTTTGTAGGCTAGCAAAGGTAAGTTTTATTTTCTTTGTGATATTCATATCCTGCATATCTTGTGAATGGGATGTCTGAAATCTTATGAAGTGTTGCTTTTATGTCCATTGTCTCATTTGTTGCTGAATTGCTAGAATTGGTCTTGGTGAAACAGTAACATTATGTTTTTAAAACAGTGTCTTGCATTTGAGCCATAGAAATGTATATGTTAAAAATGCAGTGACTTGTAAATGCTACTACACTAATGTAAGGGTAATTTACTTAGTATGGAGTAGAAAGGTTTTTAATAATATACAGGAATTCCTTAGGTGTGTATAAAAGTATTGTTAGTAAGTATCCTTTACAGCTATGCATATGTTTTAAGTTTTAGTTTTTGTGGTGCTATTTTGTTTATCTGTTTATTTTCTATGTATGCTGCACAGTGACTATTCAGCCTGAAGAACACTGCACATTATAAGGCTGTGTCTACTGGGGTTATCTTTCACAGAGGCTCTATTAAACAAAAGCAGGACTCCAAGGGAAAAGAAACTGAAATAACTACTAAAGAATTCAAAATGAAACTACTAGTACTCCTGATGGAAGAAGGTTACTGTGATGAGTTACCTTTAATAGGGCATGAACTAGATGAATGGGAAAGCCCATATGTCTGTTTATATGAGAACAGACCTTGGCCTTCACTTCAAGACAGAATACTGATGAAAGTAATGCTGATTTAGCTGACCGACAGATAAACCACATCAATTTTAAGAAGTAGCAGTGGAAAAATTATACACTAACCAGAGAGAAAATATAGGAAGTGTAACTGGGGAAAGTAGGGAACAAAACAACTATTTTGTACTCATGCATTGAAATAAAAATACCATGCTCTGCAGAGTATCCAAGGACAGACAGCAGATGCTGATCCAATTATTACTTCTAAACCCTAAGAGAAAATGTGTAATGAAGCTAATACATAGCCTCGTTTTGGATGGTCAGGAATAGATAAGACAAAAGATAGGATTAATGCTAGATTTTACTGGCTGGATGTTATGAAGCACAGAGAAACATTTTGTAACCTTTTACAGAGTGTCACAGAACAGTCAGAAGCCTTTGATACACTTACCTATAGTGAAAATCCAATTTGAAAAAATTTCAATGGGCATTGAAGGGCCACATACAGATACAAATAATGGTAATCAATAAGTTTTGGCAATTTTAGTTATTCAACAAAATTTCCTGAGACAGTATCCTTATGAAAGTTAAAACAAAGTCCATAGAAAAAAAGGTTAGTATTGCTTTTTCTGAGAGGGAATTCCCTGACAATTTCTTTGCTGACCAAGGCACTCCATTCATGTCAAAGCAGGTTCAAATCTCTAGATCTATTGTTTTTCTGGAGGTATCTGATTTATGGAGGTACAAGAAATCTAGGACTGTTGTGTCCCAGACGTCTCAGGAGGTGATGCACAGATCTCCTCTTATGAGCCTATTGGACACAGAAAAGAGAGACAGTCTTTCTGGTAGCTTCAGGATTTTAAGCCTATGATCCTCTTTGCTAGGAACTGTTAGATATGCCTATTGAGATACATCCCAAAAGAGGGCATTGTATTCTAATATTGGTCTGATTAGTACTGAATACAAGAGGACATTGATCTCATTTGATCTGTATGATATTCCCGTGGTGATCAGCTGTGTCAAGTATAACGATTTCCTGAAAACTGTTTCTACATGGTTGTCAAAGGAGAAGGAGTTCTCAACCCAGGTTGCCAGGCTTCAAACTACAATTTCATTTTTTTAGTGAGGTATTGTTAATGCTATATGCTGGGGAGATGGCTTGTCTGCCATATGTAGATGATGGTGCATGTTTTTAGCATTTGATTTAGCCCATTATCAATACACCAGTTATTCATAAGTTTAAGTTCCTTCTGTTTCAGGTGGGGATTTGACAGTGATTCCCAATTTACAGTCATCTGCCAACTTGGAAAACTATAAGTCATAGTTTTTAATCTGTACAGCTGAGAAGTGAATAATGAACAAAAACATTGAACCTTGCAGGACACCACTGGTCAGCTTCTGGTTAACTGCTGGCCCTGCCATTAACACCTTGTGTGTTCTGTCTTTTAGAAGATTTTCCATCCATCTTGCCACATAGGGATCTATTTGTAACACATTCACTTTTCTATTTATACAAGCATGGGGAATGGTATCAAATGCAGTGACTAAATCAAGGTAATCTGAGTATACAGTGTGACCACTATCAACAGCTTGTAATACCTGCTCAAAGAAATTAGCCAGGTTCATGAACATTATTTACCTTTTGTAAAACCAAACTGCTGTGCAACAGCCTGACATAATTTTAATGTTGATTTAATAAAGTCTATTATAATGTGTTCCATGGCCTTAGAAATAAGGCTAGTCAGGCTGTCAGGCATATATTTTCTGTGGGAGGTGGTTGGGCCACATTTATGGAGTGGTATCATCAATGCTGTACTCCATACTTCCAGGACTGAACCTGTAGCAAGGCTCATGTTAATAGCTCATGCAGAGGTTCAGCCGGATCATATTTTGTACTATTCAGCCAGGTAATATGTTGTACTATTTATCAAACAGCCAGGTATGTTATCTGATCACATGGAGAAAGTGTTCTTACCTACACAATTACCATGATGTTGCTGCAGGTATATTTATCTGGTGCTAGGGTCCTAAGGGCCCTTGAGATGTCTGCGATCCAGGCACCTGAGAGAGAACTCACTGTCACTCTATCTTTGCACAGCCTAGTGAGGGCTGAATCTGTGTGTTTCAATATGGAGTCATGAATCATTAAAACATTTTTTTGTGAAGTGGTCTGGTATACTGGAGCTGAGATCCCTTACTCTTTATTAAATTTGAGATATTATGTGCTGTGAAATTTGATTTTGCTTTTTGCTGAAAATTAAACTTTATGGGTCTTAGATGGTTAGGCAAATATTTGTTTACAGCATCAGCATATGGCATTGTATTATATGTCAGGACTGGTGCATAGTGTGTAGTGTGTTAGTGCAATGTTCACAGTTTGCCTGTTTTTTTGTTTTTGTAAGATTGAAGCCTGCACACCTCTTAAGTGTTTGCATCTCTCACAGAGTTATTAATATTTAGAAAAATGTATAATCTGCTATCATAAAGTAGTTGCCACTGACCCTCCATGTTGTTCAATGTGTAATAAAATTTGATTTATTTATAGAGTTGATAAGTATAAATAAGGGAAATGTATAGCCTATTGAAATAATTTCAGTTAAGGGGTTGATGATGCACCTGCCCCAAATTGGCTGTTTGCTGTAAGTTTGAAAAGGCTCTAAAAACAATGCAAACAAATGTAGCAACATTTAATCCAGTAAACACTGATTAATCCACTTAAACCATGACTAAACCACTTGCAAAACAGTAAAAAAACTGTAAAACCAATCCAGTTCATGTTGTAGCTTCAAAATTCAAGGAAAAAAATAGCAAAAAAAATGGAAAAATGGTAGAATCCATTCAAAGCTGAGTTAAATAGCTAGGCACAGAAAATAACCCATTTTAAAAAAGCAATGTAAACAGTTGAGCACCTTAAATTATTAGCTGCAAGTTCAGATTCAGAAAAAAGCACAGTAAAATACAAGAAAATGATAAGAACTATTGAAAACAGATTTAAGTAACTAGGTAGCTTTAAGTTCAGTAGAATAAATGCATTTTCCTGTTTTTCAAATGCAAAACAGAGTTAAAACGCCACTTTGTTTTCTTTTAGTTATGCATAGTTTAATTATTGAACATACCTGGCAGAAACGTTGGAGAACAGGTCAGAAAGGGTGAGTCTTCTTTCTGATGTAGAAAAGCATTGCAGGAATGAAAAAAAATGTTAATAGCAACATCTTAAAATAAAATTTAAAAGTTTGTTTTCCTGTGTGCATGCTTGCAGTGTGATGACATGATTCTTTGGGCAGTTGTACTCAAGTAAATGTTTGTAAGTCAAGTAAATGTTTGAATATGATCTTTAAGTCACAAAAGGTTTAGTTTACTTAGTTTCAGTTAATGCCATTACATTCTTCCTCAGATATGATACACTATGAAAACTGATGCATTCAACACCTCATGAAATTCCTTAGTTACAAAGCTTCTCATATTATCATTTTGCTAACACATTGTCAGTGTAACATCATGGATGGAATCTGAAGAGATGCACACAGATTGAGATCATTAGTTAATGCCTTTCACAGGTACATGCACTGGAAAGATAAGATATAATTTTAGCAACCAAGCATTTTTAAAAGTCTTACTTTCATATAAAATCACTACCTTATGTGAGAATAAGACAGAAACAGATACTGCATGGCAATTATTGTTGCTGTGACGAACAGAAATACTGCCAGCCCAACTAGCTGGAATTTTGTAAATAATTATATGTCATTTGCGAATATTAATATGATATATATAGAAATGTAGCAGAAGGAGATACTGCCAGCCCAGCTAGTTGGAATTCCGTAAATAATTATATGTCATTTGTGAATACTACTATGATTTATGTAGAAAGGTAACAAAAGGAGAGACTGCCAGCCCAGCTATCTGGAATTTTGTAAATCATTATATGTCATTTGTGAATATTGATATGTTTTATACAGAAGTGTGTGTAAATTACTGAGCTAAAATGTAACCACAGCATGCCCTGCTGGCTTAGAATAAAAATGTATTTAACTATTGTAATTGAGTAACTGTATATGTTTCAACGGTAGAAACTGGGACATAAAAGGTTAACTTGCAAAACTTCAAGAAAATAAGTTGGAAATAAATTGTTTTACAATTGTGCTATAAAAGTTATTTCTCAGTTTCAATGTAACAGACACAATGTCTAGAGCTAGAAATTTTTTGTATTGTCTTGGAAGAGACGTACTTACTAGGTTTGAGATGTAGAAGTGTTTTATTGTTTTATGACTTTCAGGATCTGCAAACATCTGAGAGATATGTATTTTTCACAGGGAAGTTAAAAATGTTTTTACTTTCTGACAATGGGGGTAGCTTGGGAACTGAAGTCAGGTGACAAAAAGTGATGTCATCCAAGCTAACCCAGCAGTATTATTTGATATTAATTTAAGAACTCTCACAAAGACATTGGGCAGTTTGTATTTTGCCTTTGACCTAACAAGAACATCCACTCATCACCACCTTCTGCACTTGACTTGCTGTAAATTTTTTAGGGCATAGTAACTCTCTTAGATATAGTTAAGAATATAGTAAATATTAGTTTAGATCTTTTCTGTATTTATTTGAGACTGTCCTGCAATGTTGTTTTAAATATTTCCTGTAATTTAGACCTATCTTTGTGGCTGATATTTATGAGACATATTTAAACTCTTAGCGCATTTGCATATGTATTTGGTGACACTGTACAGGCCACACCTAAATATCCTTGCTCTTGGTCAGACTACCATTTGGATTAAAAGTAACATTACACGGTAAGATTGGACAGCCTTTGTTAAGGGCATTAAAATTAGCTGATAAGAGTGGTTGGTGGTAGTAGAAACTACCTTATAGTCTGGGCAGAAGGGGGCATAGCTAGTAAACCTGTGCCAGCCTTTCCCAGGAGTGTGTGTATGTTTGTATATAAATCAAACTTCAAAGAGTGTGTGTGGGTCAGCTACTTAGGCAGGGACATGAAGCAGAAGCACTGGTTCAACAGACAGAATACTGGAGTTTTGCCTTGGCCACTCAGCTGAGATCTCAACCCTATAGCTGTGCCAGCAGGGAGTCTTACTGGGGATATGGAGAAAGAGGGAGAAACTAGCCCCAGACTGACTGTGGTCTCTGTGTGCTCTTAAGGGAAATTGCACTTTACTGTATGTGTACTTGTCATCCTCCCAGTGTTTGTGTCCCTCACTGTTGCCAGTGGTGAGGATTGAGGCTCCTTAATTACTGTGCCAGTGCAGGGGCATCACAGTTGCCATTATGCAGAAGCGGAATACAGATATACATTCAATTTTACTGCTTTGAACATGATCTTTAAGGTTCAATGAGTCTTAGAAAAAGATAACATTGGCTGACTGCTCACACAGTATAAATTAAACAGGGGAAATTAAAGAACCAATTAAAACAGCTAAACCTCAAACCAGTAGTGTTTACCTTCCAAGAACTGCAGCATTCATCCCCACTTTCACTAGGTCTAACCACCATAAGTTCTAGATGGCTCACACACTTAGCCAAAACAGTGAAATGTAGTTGTCACATAAATCCTGAAATTTTATATCTAAATACATATGTATACAATAACATATTGTCGGCTATGAATAAAAACTTCCACAAAATTCCTTGAGTAATGGTAGAAACAAGACCACATGCTAGACATTTTTAAATCTCTGGCACTTAACTTCTGTGCATATTATGTATTGTTTATAAAATATGGCACTGTTAATCAGACAAAAATGTAAGTCACCAATACGTGAATCCTGATAAATTCAAAAATGGGAATTTCTAAAGCAGTGTGTTGTACTCCCTGTACCATGTGAAGCCTTCACCTTCACAATCTTGTACTTGAAAATATATTATCCCCAAAGTTGCTGTATCTCTGAGAAAAGGGAAAAAAATAATCCTTATTTATGCATTTATTTATGGGAACTATTGAGTGACACAGAAGTCTAAATCTCAAGATGCAGGCACTTGATGCACTCCTCAGCATGGAAAACATCGACGTCTGTGCAGTAACTGAAACCTGGTTCAAGGCTCCAGAGAGCACCCCAGCACTACCAGGCTATACCTCATATCATGCTTTTCGGCCCCAAAACCCGGGCCGAACCACAAAGGGAGGGGGAGTGTCCATATTCATAAAGGACACCCACACCTCCAGGTTAGTAGCAACACATGAAGCATCAGAGACCATACAGGTGCAACTAACCATAGACAAAACTGCTATACAACTGGTAGCATGTTACAGACCACCCTCCCAATCTCAAGAACCCCACTCAGCCTTCCTGAAGACATTGGAGGATATGAATGTATCACAAAATACCATCATACTGGGAGACTTCAACTACCCAAACATAGATTGGGTACATTATTCTAGCCCTAATACCCTAGCCCAAAGGTTCCTGGAATTCATAAATTCAAATGCACTGGAACAACTAGTCACCTCTCCACTAGGGGAGATAATATACTAGACCTGATCATCACAAACATGGGGACAAAATGCTCCACACCGGAAGTATACCCCTCACTAGTGAGATCTGACCACAAACTAATCACCCTGGATATACATATCCCACCTCCACCCCCAGCACAAAAGACCACAGTGAAAAACTTCTCAAAAGCAGACTTCACTCTTCTTAAGACTGAGATGGTATCCTTTAAGCCCACTGTGCCAGTGGATACCACATCCCACAATGCCAAATCCTTCACAAATGCTTTCTATGGACATCTCCAAGAATGCATGGATCATGCAATCCCAAACAAATCCAAGTCCCTCTCCACCAAATGTAAGCGTCCTGTCTGGTGGACCTCAGCCATAAACAAATTGTATAACAAAAGAAGGAAGCTACTGCACGTCAGAGTGAAATCCCATGAAGGGAAGACATCTCTGATCAACATTAGCAGAAAACTACGTTCTCTCATAAAACATCCAAGGCAAACTTTGAGAGAAAAATCGCTAAGGACACTAAAGATAACCACAAAGCCTTCTTCAGCTATGTTAGAAACCTGGGCAGAAACCCTCAGATATGCTCAGAGTTGGTTCACAGCAACAAAAAATACACTGAACCCACAGATATTGCTAACATTCTGGCTGACAGGTTCAGTGCAAATTTCTCGCCTCCTTCACCCCAAAAGAAGAAATACGTATCCCAGCTGAATGTTATCTCCCTGTCATCTCAGATGTCCAAGTGAGAACCGCCCTAAACAAAGCAAAAAAACACAGCATCAATGGGACCTGACGGTATCCCGGGGTGCGTGTTACGTGAACTCCAAGAGGAGCTAAACCCACACATAAAAATGCTATTTAACCTTAGCCTTACTTCGGGATATGTACCTGAACACTGGCGTACAGCAACAGTGGTCCCACTCCACAAGGGGGGTGCCTCTACAGACCCTGGAAACTACCGCTCCATAAGCTTGACTAGCCTGGTCTGCAAAGCTATGGGAAGAATCATTATGGAACTCATAAACGGAGACATAGGGGACCTACAGACGCTTGACCCAACCCAGTTCGGCTTTGTAAAGGGCAGATCCTGCCTTTTAAACCTGGTTGACTTTTTCGAAACAGTCACTAGAGCCATTGATGAGGGCAAAGCAGTCCATACAGCATACCTGGACTTGGCTAAGGCCTTCGACACAATACCCCACTCAGGCATCATAGATAAGCTAAACAGCTTAAAAGTAAACCCTTATGTCACTAGATGGGTTGCAAACTGGCTAAAGGACAGAACCCATAAAGTTAAAATCGCTGGAGCAATGTCAGACTCAAAGCCAGTCACAAGTGGTGTCCCACAGGGATCTGTCCTGGGACCCCTCTTGTTCAGCATTTATTTCTCAGATGTTAAAGCAAACATGGGAGGACTGTGGCTGACAAAGTTCACAGATGACTGCAAACTAGGTGCCATAGTCGATACACCAGCAGATACACACATCCTGCAAAAAGGCCTCACTGAAACGGACATCTGGTGCCGTAGTCATGGCCTTAAACTAAATGCCAAAAAATGTATAGTCATCCCTTTTGGAAAAAACAAAGTACCCACAAATTATCACATAGACAGCAACCCACTGAGTACGGAAAAAGTAATCAGAGACCTAGGGACCCAAGTAGATAGCGACCTCTCATTTGACACCCACGTTGCCAAAGTGGTTAGAAAACATTCTACCTTGCACACCTCATCATGAAGGGTTTCACATCCAGATCCAAGGATGTCATTGTACCCCTATATTCCTCCCTCATCAGGCCCATGATTGAGTACAATGCCCCATTTGGTATGTACCTCACCTGGCACTTGCAACAGCTGGAGAGACCACAAAAGTACCTCACCAAAAGGATCAAGGGTCTCCAACATATGTCTTATTCTGCCAGACTAAAGAAACTTCAGCTCTATTCAGTAGCATACCGCCTGCTCAGAGGTGATCTCTGCCTGATGTACAAGGCCATGTCCAATCAGGATCTGATGGACATGCTCCACCTCAAAAAATCCAAATCCATCAGGACCACGAGAGCTAAAGACTTAAACCTCGGCACAAGTATGAATAGGACATGCTGGAGGAATAGATTCATAACCCAGAGGCTTCCCATGCTTTGGAACAGGATCCCAGTTTGTATTAGGCAGAGCTCCTCAGTGACTCTCTTCAAGAGAAATCTTGATGAGTGGATGGGAGATCGTAAGTTTACCCCAGGGGTCACATCTGTGTCACTGCTAGACAGGGGCACAGTAAACTAATTCTATTATATAAGGGGACCTTCACTGTGTCACTACTAGACAGAGGCACAGTATTCTAGATTTATTCTGTACATTTTTGTACCATTTCATGGGGTGGCAAAAGCCACATCACTATGGCTAGGCTTACAAATGCCCCAGGGCAGATAGCCTAGTACTATACTATGAAACTATGAAACATACAAAAATGGCATCCTGCAAATGACTTCAATAAATGCCATTTAATTGATCAAACTAATACATGGCAGTTTCAGATTATTTGTTACCTTTCAGATTATGCTCTGTTACCAATTAGGAGTGAAAAAACAGATGAGTGACTCAAGTCACTCTACAACAAGTACAAATATGACTGTCATTGTCCATGTTGGAGTGAATGACTTGAGACGTACCTCCCTGGACTACATGAAAAGAGACATGGAAGAGCTCTTGGATCATGTGGCCCAGGCAGGTATGACCCTAGCCCTGAGTAGCATCCTGCCTTTGCCCAGAATGATATCACAATATAAGGACAAAATGATTGACTTCAACAATTGGCTAAGCTTCTGGTGTCATTCAAAGGGGATCCAGTATCTGTCTGCCTGGGACGACATGATTGACAGACCACGATGCTTTGCCAGAGATGGTCTGCACCTGTCGCCTCTGGGATTCAGGTTACTGGCTAAGGCTCTTGCCACCCCTATAGTGCCTTTTTAGGCAAAGTTCAAAGAACAAAACCACCACCGTAACAGGTACAAGCATGCAAAATCTGAAGGTAATGCTACTCAATGCTAGAAGTCTAAACCTCAAAATGCACTCTCTCGAGGCACTCCTAAAAATGGAGAACATTGATATCTGTGCAGTAACTGAGACCTGGTTCAAGGCTCCAGAGAGCACCCCTGCAATACCAGGCTACAACTCTTACCACACTTTTCGGCCACCAAAGCAGGACCGAAACACTAAAGGTGGAGGAGTGTCAATATTCACCAAGGATATTCACACCACCAGGCTAGTTGCCCAACACAGTGCGTCTGAAATTCTCCAGGTGCAACTAACACTAGGTAAGACTGCAATCCAAATTGTAGCTTGCTACAGATCCCCCACCATACCCCAAGATTCTCACTACACCTTTCTAAACATACTGGAAAATATTGAGATAGAACCAAACACCCTAATACTGGGTGATTTTAACTACCCTGTCATTAACTGGGAAAGCTACTCATGTACCAACACCTTTGCCCAACGGTTCTTGGAATTCATAAATTCCAACGCCTGGATCAACTAATCCATAGTCCCACCAGGGGCTCCAATATCCTAGACCTGGTCATTACCAACATGGGAAATTGATGCTCCACACCTATGGTCACCCCCTCGTTAGTCACGTCTGACCATAAGCTAAACACCCTTAACATCCACATCCCACTCCCACCCCCCAGTAAGGAAACCTCCATAAAAAACTTCTCCAAAGCCAACTTCATGCTACTCAAGTCAGAAGTGACAAACTTTATGACACCCATGCAGACGGGAGCTGAAAGTTCAACTGCTGAATCCTACACTAAGGCACTGTACGAGCACATCCACTCATGCATAAATCGTGCCATCCCAAATAGAACCAAGATGCTCTCATCCAAAAAAAAGAAGCCAATCTGGTGGTCCCCTGCCATAAACAACTTTACAACAAAAGGAAGAAACTGTTGCAGAAAAGAGGAAAATCCCAGGATGCAAAAAACTTCCTTACCAGCCTCAGTAAGAAACTGAGATCCCTCATAAAATCCTCCAAAGCTAGTTACGAAAATAAAATTGCCAAAGATTCCAAAGACAACAACAAGGCATTCTATAACTATGTCAAGAATATAAATGGCAATGCTCAGATCTGCTCTGAGCTAAAATGGAATGGCACTAAATATACTGATCCCAAGGATATTGCCAATATCCTGGCAGATCGATTAAGTGCCAACTTTACCCCTTCTCACCCCCTAAATGGCCCATCTCAATACTGGAAGATTGCCAAATTCCGGTAATAATGGCCACACAGGTAAAAAATGCACTCTCCAAAGCTAAGAATACAGCATCCGTGGGACCAGATGACATGAACTACAATATGAACTGGCACCTCATCTAAGTGTCATGTTTAATCATAGCCTCACCTCAGGTTTCATGCCCACTGAGTGGCGCACAGCTGCAGTTATCCCACTCCACAAGGGGAGATCCACCTTGGATCCCGGAAACTACCGTCCCATCAGTCTGACGAGCCTTATCGGCAAGGCCATGGAGCGTATTATCATGGAACTTATAAACAAAGACATTGGCAACCTTCAAACACTGGACCCCACCCAGTTTGGGGTCGTGAAGGGCCGATCTTGTCTCCTGAACTTGATTGACTTCTTTGAATCAGTCTCCAGAGCCATGGACAAGGGTAAGGAGGTCCACACAGCCTATCTAGACCTTGCCAAGACCTTTGACACCATCCCCCACTCTGGAATCATAGATAAACTTACTAAGCTGGGCATTAATCCCTACATCACCCAATGGGTTGCTAACTGGCTTACTGGTAGAACCCACACTGTAAAAGTAGCCGACTCCAAATCCATCTCCAGACAAGTGACAAGTGGAGTACCTCAGGGTTCAGTCCTGGGACCGTTCTTGTTTGGCATCTACTTCTCTGAAGTACAGGCCAACACTAAGGGACTCTGGATAACAAAGTTTGCAGATGACTGCAAACTGGGAGCCATTACTGAATCCCCAAATGATGTGGATACTCTACAAAAGGGCCTTACAGAAACAGATGCTTGGTGCCAGAGCCATGGGCTCAAGCTCAATGCCAAGAAATGTATAGTTATCCCCTTTGGGAAAAAACATGTATCTGTGAATTACCATATAGGTGGCAGTACACTAAACATTGAAAGTTTGATAAGAGACTTAGGGACACAGGTGGACAGTGGTCACACCTTCGATAACCACATCGCCACAACAGTCAGGAAATCCTTCTATGTGGCACACCTCATTACTAAAGGCTTTTCATCCAGAAAAAAGGAGGTCATTGTCCCACTGTACTCATCCCTCATCAGACCCATTATAGAATATAATGCCCCGTTTGTTATGTACCTCTCAAGACATCTGCAACAACTGGAAAGGCCACAGAAATACCTCACTAATAGAGTCACAGGCCTAAAGCAGATGCCCTATGCTGACCGCCTTAAAAAACTCCAGCTATACTCTGTCGCATATCGTCTACTCAGAGGCAATCTTTGCTTAACATACAAGGCCATGTCAAACCCAGAGCTGTTGGACATGCTACACTTAAAGAAATCCCAATCCCTCAGAGCCACATGCTCCAGGGATCTAAACCTTGTCATCACAATAAACAAAACATGTTGGAGGGATAGGTTCCTGACCAAGAGACTCCCCAGACTCTGGAATAGATTGCCCATACATGTCAAGCAGAGTGCCTCTTTGGTCCTCTTCAAAAGGAACCTTGACGATTGGATGGGAGAAAGGAAATTCACCCCAGGGATCATGTCAGTCACCCTGTTAGACAGGGGTCCAGGAAAGTAAATAATGTGGGAAGAAATAGCCAGGGAATTGTTATGGCTAGGCGTGTATAGGCCCTAGTACCAACCTATAAACCTATGAACCTATGAGACTACTGTGAAAGAATATAAAAGGTTCAATGAAAGCTTTTTGCTTATAACATTAGCAGTAGCCAACATATTATTAGCTGTTCTCATGAGGCTAATCATTAAGTGCTACATTATATATGTGTAAATAGTACGTGGACTTAAGATGAAGAAGAGAGAAAGAGGACTTGAGATGAAGAATAGAGAAATCAACTACATTGCCACAGTATGAAGTGAAAAGATATTGGATTACAGATATAGATATACCTGCCTTTTTGAGATCTGAGGCTGATACTGATGTAGATGTATGGTGAAGGATTAGATACACATTTATCTAAAACTGATATGTAATAGCATATATTAAAATATGATGTCTTTCAATAGCTTGTTTGCATCTCAGTCAAGAAAGTCAAAGAATTTTAGGTCTGTGACAGCTCACATTATAAGAACACTAATTTTACAGATAACTTCCCTAATGCAGAGCCCTTCAACAGTTATCAGAAGTTTTCCAGCTATATACCATGACCCATAATATTCTTTAAGTAATATATACTCATCTCCAGAATTCTTGTAATGAGGTAAGTTCGTATCTATGAACTGTACAGATTTCAACTTAATTCCATTTTTCATATTTTTTCATTAATTATTTAAATACCTGTCTTTCGATATCCCAAATCTAAATTATTATAATGCATGCAGATGTGATCTTATTACTAGATACTGACAAAAATCACCAATCACGTCAAACAAATATTCAAACTAAATTCTCAGATTTATGCATCTGGCTGCATTCATTCAAACAGGCTATAAATTAACCCTGCAAAAAACTAATGTTATGTTCTTTACTAAACCACAAAATCTCAACTCTTTACCAGAACGTATGCTTAGTGACTCTAAAGGGGATATCATTCCTAATGTAATAGAGCAAAAATATAATGAACTAACACTACACCTGCTCCTCAATTTTAAATCAAATGCTGAAAACATAACTACCAAAGTTCTATGTCAACTAAAATTATGCTATTGTGCATCTCTCCTTCTCAACCCCCTGCTACAAAATCCATAGCCAGAAATGTTCTGCTGCCTAAATTAGCCACTAACTACGTTACATTCCTCCAAAACACCAAAAATAACCTTCCTCCAAAACACCAAAAAAAAAAAAATCTGCAAACTACAGAGAATCACATCACTGTATCATGTTACAGAAGGTTCACTGGATCCCTATCACTAGCAGATACACTTTTTTTCTAGGTTCATTTGTATTAAAGTTACGACATATAGGCTACTGTCTCTTAGGGAGTACAATTACTTATTGAGAGGCAGCCATGAACTTTATACTACCCTAGCTAGACCACACTATAAATTGGCCATTGATAAAAAGGCTTTCTACAATCTAAGACCATCATTACAGAACAACCTACCACTTGAGGTTAAAGGTAACAACACACTTGATGCATTCAAGTAATCCCTTAAAGACTTCCTTTCAAGAAGCTGGGTGCAAGTGCTTCCCTGATACTGATTAAACTTTGACTATGACCAAACTTAACCAATCCTAATCAATGTTATCAATGTACGTTTAAACCAAATGTACAAATACTACATACATGATTTTTCAGCCTACTACTTGTATATATTGTAACACTGCATAAATATACTCTGATGTCAACTACAACCTATTTCTCCTCTTACAAACTTAAGGAACACCTGTACTGCTTTAAGCTTATTGTCTTCCTTCTTAATTAAGTATTGCATTTTTGTATTAATAATTGCTGTATGCTTCTTCACTGCCCCTTTTGTACACATAGGGTCTCTGGAACAGCTCACCCACCCAGTTTTCAAATTGTCAAATAAATAAATAAATACATGCATACATAAATAAATACATTTTGATGTGTTCCTCAGAAAAAAAATGTGTTTTTTTGACAAATCACTGAAGACTGAAGTCATTAAATAATGACGTACATTTGAGTTTCAGACTTCATAGCCTTGAGAAAAAGCATGCAAATACAAATTCTGTTAGTCTAGATACTTTCTAACTTTGTTTTGGGTCATTGTTCCCCCATTATTTTAGGTTTGGTCCAGATGATGAGAGGTATAAACTGCAGCAGCAAATTAGTCCTCCTGGGCTGACTTATTCTTTCTTATTTTTATCTCAGGACATTATTTAACTGTTTTTGCCCTTCAGGTATTGTGAGTTCAGATTCCATTTAAATGTGTTATCAGACATAGTTCCAGGAGGTCTTAACTAAATATCAAATAAAGCTTTGATATTGTACTTTTTCAGAGTGGCAAATATTAAATCATATCCACAGGCATACTGATCAACCTTACATCTCTTATAAAACAGTAACTGGGCTGGATAGATGTTTCTTTTATATGGAATTGACAAAATAATGTTCCCATTTCCTGAGGACGAAGACATAATGGTTCAGATTTATAGGTCTTATTTATGTTAGTGCAGAACAAGTTGCGACAAAAAATGCTTGAATTATTTTATTTTAGTTTTCTGATGTAAAAAGGAAAAGTAAATGCCAGTTGTTGAGTTATTCATATTTTTGTTGATTATGAATGAATTTAATCATGTTTTACAGAGTATGCTATGGGAACTTCAGGACATAAATCCTCTTGGCAGTTTTATCTTTTTAGAAGCAGATTTTATCTAGCTATTACTTAAGAAACTGAAATATGAAATACAAATCATAAGTCCTTAGTACATTTTTCTTTAAGATTTAATCAACATATCTTTCTAATACACAATGTTATTCTGGGATTTAGGTTTGCAGCTCCATCATATTACATTTTGCAGTTTAACATAAAGGAGGGAGACAGTACTACTAAGGCACTTGCTGTAATGAATGTTTAGCTCTGGAGAAGGTTTTCCAAATTATTTTTAATTCAAGTCCTATTAGTCCCCTTAATAAAATTTCATGCATTCAGATAGACAAGTCAAAATCTGCAGGTGATTTTAATATTATTTTTCATGGAGTAGATTTTTATAATCCCTCACCTGAATGTAGTTTTGTATTGTTTCCATTATATAGATAAAAAAAGCAAAGTATTAATGTGATTGATTAAATAAGTATCTCTAATGAGAAATGTACATGTGTTCCTTGGGTCTATATTATATGAATGAAAGTTCCTATAAGCAAACGTTCTAATGAGCAAAAATGCCGGACATCGAGATGCATGTTGTGGGATCGCAATACAGTGAAGTGGAGTATTTGCCCTTTCCTCACTGCAGTGTGATCTCATATTTGGTATATGTATTTAGCCGGGGGTGTGGGGGGGTGCAGCCCTCCATAATATTGTTTTTGATATCTGACATTTTTTGCTCATTGAGTGCTCGCTTATATGAACTTTTGTTCATATGATATAGACCCATGTGCATCTGTGGGCATGCACATGTGTGTGTGTATGTGTGTGTGTGTGTGTGTGTGTGTGTGTGTGTGTGTGTGTGTGTGTGTGTGTATACGTGTGTATGTGCTATAACCTACTGATATATTTATTTACATTCACAGCAAATGTACATAATAGTTAAACATGTCCCACATACAGTGAAAACTTGTAAGAAATGTTTGAAAATCTTATTTTTACAGTCTCTAGCATATATTGTAAAAGTCTTTCCATTATAATTCTCAACATTTCTTTTTTTGTTCATTTGACTTTTTGGCTTGATATAACTTTACAGAACCTTTAGGCTAATCAGAATCATCATACTTCAGCTCATTGTTGTCCCTATTGTAACAGCTGCAGATTTCATAAAAATAATATATATGTATGTGTGTGTGTGTGTGTGTGTGTGTGTGTGTGTGTGTGTGTGTGTGTGTGTGTGTGTCTATTTTATTTATTTATAGTCCGTCTTGGAATGAAGCTAATTTTCAGCAGAGGCCCCGGGAAAAACGCTCCAAGTGCATGTCTGTAAATACAGATAAAGAGAGCTCTGTATGTATGTACATATGTATGTAGCTGTCTATAGATGCTTGCATGCATATATATCATATATACCATATAAACAGTTTTTTTATATCTATATTTATCTGTCTTTATCTATTTCATTATATCAGCTATAGTCAGATAACATAACTAAAAAAATGTTTGTTCAGAGCCTGTCATAGCCTTTTCTGACTTCAAAAGCCTTTTACAACTTATAATGGAACATCCAGGGCTGGATCCAGCACTTGGCAACCTAGGCAGCTGCCTAAGGCCCTGTAATGGCAGGAAGGCCCATAAACATTAAAAACAAAAGGTCCACATTTCCCTGATTACCTGCATTCAGCTGTTGTTGTTTGTTTTTAATGAGAAAGCTCCAAAAAAGCTACTCTCATTGGTTCAAAAATAGAGCTAATAAAGAATGATTTTCTGGAACTAAGTGACTGTAAACACATGAGTTGAGCAGATGAGAAAAAGTCAGTTGAACAGCCATTAATACATGGACAACTGCTTTTTGGAGATCTTTATTATTATTTTTTTTTGGACTTAAGTCCAATGCAATATTTTGGACTTAATGCAGGAGGGAATTGAACAGCTGGGGAACAGGCCACTAATACAGGGACAATTCGCTGGATGACAGGCATAACTGTGTTACCTAATATAGAAGTGTGTGTGTGTGTGTGTGTGTGTGTGTGTGTGTGTGTGTGTGTGTGTGTGTGTGTGTGTGTGTGTGTGTGTGTGTGTGTGTGTGTGTGTGTGTGAGCCCATATCATTCCTGAAATCTAAAGAGAGCAAGCACTGGTTTGGTTTCTTACTTTGCTCAAATGAAAGCAAGCACTGTCTGTTTAAATGTAAATCAGATGCCGGTAGAAAGGCTTAAACCTTGTACTATTGATTACAGGAAACAGCTCATTAAGAGCATGGAATATTAATCCTCTGCACCAGCTACCAGACCTTCATCAACACTTTCATTTTCTGATAATTTATTTATTTAACATTTGTTTACCAGTAAAGTCCAACTTGGAAAAAGACAATTTTCAGCATAGGCCCAGGGAGAAACACTCCAGACACATGTATTTGTAACATGGAAGAAAACCCACATAAACACAGGGAGAACATGCAGACTCCTCACAGAAGGCACCCCTCCTGAGAATCAAACCAGAGAACCTCTTGCTGTGAGGCAACAACACAACCGCTGCACCCACTACACCATCTAGTGCACCACAGATAAATCACAGAAGGATTAGAGTCAGTCAGTAATGACAGTCATTAAAGTTTCACAATTTTGCTGTTCAGAAAATGTGTTGCTGTAAAACCTGCTGTCCTATTAAAGGAACACTCCACCTTCTCCAACAGTTTGGCTCATCTCTTAGGTTGCTCACCCTACAATATGATTTCAGTACTATGTAGGTACCCGAGACCTGCTTGTACTTTATACAACTTTCATTTCCTGATTTTAGCATCAAAGGAAGAGAAAGACCACCCACTTAAGTTGCAGAGGAATTATAGGTTAAGCCTATAGTTTAAGGTGCAGTTTTATTGCTGTTAGAGGTATTTAGTTTGCATTTTAATGCATTTTCTCTTTATAATTCCCAACTTGCATTGACTGTTTTCAGTTAATGCAGTCATAAGTGATGACTCAGCTAAAGTAAAACAGCTTTTAATAACAGTACTGCAACTCTGAAGTGCTAGCTATTGCAATGTGTTAGCATGGTCTGGATGATATTATTCTACTGTCTTTGATTATCAGATGGGTATATATCCTTTTCTGATGTATTAATACTGCACTTCCTTATTTTGTGTGCTAGTAATGGCTCCTTGATTCCAATACTGTGTTTTTAGTCACCATTGCAGTCCACAGTGACTGATATTAGTATTTCCATGATATATGGCTGAAGGTAGTCAGTCATTAGCATTTTAGTCTGTCCATGCAGTTGTAATGAGATAGCTGGGATATCTGGGTTTGCACATGACCTGCATTAACACGTGTTCATTTTCAGCTACATGGTTACAGTTCTTACTGCCTGCATTGAATGTTTTATCCTGTCAAGCTAGGAAGGGTTTCAAACTGTTTCTCTGAGGTCCTTAACATCATTATCCTTATGTTAGTGTAATGCCTGCTCTCTACTGTTATTGTGCACCTGTTTTTGCTGGGATTTTGTTACACCTGTTTTTTATGCAAATTAAAGCCTTGTGCTTATTTTACTTTGTTTTAAATCTCATCCTGGTCATCTTCACACCCCCCGAGCCTAACCTTTTTCCATTTTGTCTTTACCCTTCAGAAAAAACAGTGGCCTCATACATTCAGTAAGCCCCCATGGACAGCCTTCCAGTGGATCAGACAGAAACAGCTTTTATTATAACATTGACAGGACACTACTTTATGACTGAATGTAGGTACCTCTTTCATGGTGAACTTGCTCCTAAACTTTTACACTTGTAAGCTACTTTGTACTTTACAAATATTGACAAAATAGCTGAATATAGCATCCTAGCACTCACTAAGCCAGGGGTAACAGCTGCATGCGACCGTCTCATAGCCCCTCCTCATTCTTTCAGACTAACATACTTTCCTCCAGTGACTCCTTTCACTATTTTTTGTAGTTTGGCAAACCTGTTCCTCAGAGGCATATTTGGATACAGGGCTTACAATTCCCTAACAAAAGGATACCTTCGACCCTCTATCTTACTACTAGGCTTTTCCCTTTGACTTTCACAGACTAGTGCATGAAATTCTTATTTGACGTTCAAAAGCTAATGCAAGTACTTTTCTTTAATTTGTTTTTATTGTAAAGCCATTCTATACTATTTTCCTCTATTCCTGACTTACCTGGTTAGTGTCTACACTGACATTGATAGTTTTTATTCTGCAGGCTCATTTCTGCTTTCTTTTTGCTAGCTTCAGGTGCTGCCCACTCCATTCCCCTACCCTACACCCATTCCCACCCACCCCAGGATCGATTTCCTTTATTCCTATACAGGCTCCTTCCCCTCTTCCTATCCTCCAATCAGCACTCCACCTACAATTTTCAATCTCACTTCATCTATTATCTCATCAAGTCTCCTTTCTGACTCCTCTACATAAGATTTTCTTTACGTTATCTACAATCTATCACCCCCGACCTTAACTACAATTTACCTTCTTTACTATGGCACTAATAAAACCTATCATCACTCTCCCTGTTCTGCTAGCTCTGTTACTCCTAACCTTTTATACCACCTTCTTCCAATCATACGTTCTCACAAACAACCTTCCTCCACCTTGCCAGTAATTGATGGCCTGCATCATGAAAAACTCACTGTTATCATCTTCCTATACATTTTCAACACCTCCCCACCTCTACTATTCTCTCTCTAATCCAAGCCCTACCCACACCATATTCTCTACCCCCCCAAAAATCCACATTCTGACACCTCTCCTAACTCCACACCTAACACATCTGCCACTGAAAAAAAGTAACTCTGACCTTCGCATCATCATCAACCTTAGAAGCTTGATAAACAAACTGCATGAATTTCATGCTGCTATTGCCTTTTACTCCCCTGATATAGCTGTCATTACTGAAACATAGCTTAAGCCTCATATTAAATCTGAAGAATTTCTTCCCAATGGTTATAACATCCCCAGATCTGATAATAGTATCTAGACATGGTGGTGGGATTGCCATTTTGTTTAAAGACAATCTTAAATTGGCACAAAATAACTCTATTCCATCTGATATCCCTAACTCAAAAGTTTCAGTAATACACCTAGATATGAATAATCATAAGTCCATTATCCTTATAGCGATCTACCTGCCCCCTACTAATAACCTCAAAAATATTGGAAACATCCTTGAATGGGCCTCTACCAACTTCAGCCATGAAATTATTATACTTGGAGATTTTAACCTTGACTGGACTACCTGCTCTTCTTAGCCCCCCCTACTAACTTTATAAACCTGAACAATTTCTGTCAAAAAATTAACCATCCCACATGCATCGACAAACACACCAACAGGTGATCCATTCTTGAATGGATTTTAACAAACAAATCCAATATTAACTATGATGCTGGGTGTCTCCCTGACACCCTAAGCAATCACTTCCCTACCTACTTGATTAGAAAACATACACACAATTCCTGTAACATTTCATTTCACTATATTCACAATAAAAACACTTATCTCCTACCTCATTTAATACTCTTCTTCAACAATATGACTGGGCAGCTCTAAAAACTCTTCAATTGGACCATGCAGTACAGTACTTCAATAGTGCTTTCCTACAAACACTTAATGATCTAGCCACAATTAGAAAAATCATATCAAATCCAAACAGCTTCCCTGGTTGTCAAAAGACACAACTGATAGTGGACTTAAGTTTGACAAACACCTTGCACTGACAATTAGAAAGGTTCATGTCAAACTGGGTTCTCTATATAGGCCTAAATCATATCTTGCTGACCATGCCAGACTTGCAACAGCCAGAACCCATTTCTTATCTTCCTTGCATTACTGTTTACAAATATTTACCAATCTTCTCAAATCTGAACTGAATAGCCTTGAATCTTGCTATAACAAAATAGTCAAATTCACTACTAATCAGTCTCAAAGATCTCTCACCATTGCACTGCCCTTCTTCAGCTGAACTTATTAGCGCTTCCTCGCCTGCTTACTCTGACTCAGCTACTAGTTGTCCATACAGTCTTATACAGACCTGACAAGTGCCCAGCTCTATTTGACCTTGTCCAAACCTACACTTAACTAAAATCTCTTAGGTCTGCTGATAAAGTATTGATGAAGGTTAACAAATCCCAAGACTCTCAACGGTGTCTCCTTATACTCGCATATCATTGCCAAACACTGGAATTCTCTACCTCAGCATATTCTGTCCATCAGTGATACACATTCATTTAAACAGTCCCTAAAGAAATATTTTGCCAAACATAGGCTTTGCTCATGTTCTACACCAGGCTAACTAATTTAACCCCTTACTGTCTAACTATCTTCTCTCCACCACCCATTGTCCATATTTCTTGGCAATTAAACCTTCTTAGCTTCAGTATGTGATATTTTTACACTGAGAAAAAAAAATAAAATACATATATATATATATATATATATATAAATGTCGAATTTCAGTATCTCGAGACTATAAAGTCGAAGTTTGAAAATAGAGAAATTGCATAATTGTGAATTCTAATATCTCAAATTTGCGGTTATGGCTTTATGCTACGTAATGTCCGGGATTGTATGTGGATGGTGTGCAGTGCCATGTGAAGATTTAGGTGTTATGTCAGGTAGGTGAGTGTTTTGTAAGGGTTTTGGGTGGGAGTTTGAGTGTATGTAAGTGTGCTGATATGTGTGATGTGTGTGTGAGGGACTGTAGAATGTGTGTGTGTGTGTGTGTGTGTGTGTGTGTGTGTGTGTGTGTGTGTGTGTGTGTGTGTGTGTGTGTGTGTGCGTGTGTGTGAGTGTGTGTGTTTGTGTGTGTGGGTGTGTTTACTTTTGTTTACTGTTTGTGAAATCGCGGAGTTAGTATATATAGGGGGGTGTACATGGGGGGGTGCAGGGGGGCTTGCTCCCCTGTTATTTGTGTTGTAGGTTTGTGGATGTGTGTTGTTTTGTTTGTTTATGCTGTGATGTGGGTGTGGTGGTATATGTGTGGTCTGGTGTGTGCTGTGTTTTAGGTGTTTTGAATTTCGCGGTTTTGGGCTTCACAGTTTTGGTGTTTTGGAGTTGTGTGGATTCACTTTCATGGTCTTGAAAAACAGAAATTCGAGATTTCAGTATTTCAAGATTATGAAGTGAATCTATATATATATATATATATATATATATATATATATATATATATATATATATGTGTGTACATATTTATTTTGCCTGTATGAATAGTATAAGCTTATTGTACTACCGTTGTTATATGCTTTCAGATGCAATGTCAAGGAACTTGTATTTGAACTTGTATTGTAATTGTCAATTATGTAATCTTCCTTGGAGCTTTTCTCCCCGGGTTTCCAATGAAAACGGGCTTCTGGCCTAGTCGGACACTACCAGGTTATCAAATCTAAATAAATAAATAAGTAACTAATTTGTCTGTACCTGCATGATGGGTCTATATCAGTTAATTGAACCACCTAATAATTGAATACCTCTTTGTCGACCCCTTTTTGTTGAGGCTATGCTTCAGCAAATGGACTTTTCAGCGAAAACTTTTCCCAGGGATAAGCAATGGTAGGCCAACCTAGTGACGTGAAAAAATCCTAAAATTTAAAACCTACCCAGGTGGTGAGCTATGCCCCCACACTCCCCAATGTGGGGGGCACTCCCCAACTCTGAGATCACACTACAGTGGGGAAAAGTGAAAATTCCAAATAATAGCCTACCATTGGGTATCCTTGGATAAGTTTTGCTGAAACGTCAGTTTGCTGAGGTGCAGTTTCAACAAAAAGGGGTCAACAAAGAGGTATTCAATGATTAGGCAGTTCAACAAAGTGAAGTAGACCCTGCATGACATATCGCAGACAAAGAGAAATTTGCAGTCAGGCGGTCAGGCTGCTGTAAAGAGAGGTGTGAAACTGTTTCCATTGTCTTTATTGCAGAGAAGGAGAGAACTTACATTGATTCACTGCTGCTTCCAATGTAGCCATTCCTTTCATAGCAAAACAGAACAATTAGATCAGTCAATGGTTCAAAGGCAGTTGTCCCTCTTTTGACACATTTAGATAAGCAGTATTACAGTACTGAACTGCTCAACTTTAAACTTTAAATGTTTGTTGTTTATACTACTTCATATTTTAAGATGACTTGAATGTAGCATCAAAATGTCTGACATTTAGACAAAAGTCAGAAGATTTGTTTTCTTGTAAAGTATCAGCACATTTACTAAAGTGTAGTGGGAGGGTCTGTCAAATCATCTTGGACTAGAAAAAGATACTTTGAACAAAGGCCTGCAATTTAGCAACTGGCTTGGCTGCAGCTGTATAATTCCTTAGTATACCATAAAACAAGCCCTGAGACACACACAAATGAGGGCCATTAAAGAAATAAAATAAACAGTCCTGTTACAGACATATAAGACATATATAAGATGACAGTAACTGGCACTAATCCCATTATATGTTAATGGAATGGTAATAAACCACTAATTCATTATGTCTAGCATGAATCATATAAAGCAGACTTGAAATAGGTTATGGGAAAGAGAAAGGCTTGAAGAAAAATACAATCATGTTGATATGTCAAGTCCCATTGACAGACATTTTGCAGGAGACATATTAAAATTCATTAAGAAGCAGTCAGAGTGATTTTGAGATGTTAAAATAACTCAGAAAACAGAGACAGTGAAAAAATTGATTTTTTTTATTTCTAAGGTGGAGTTTTCCTTTAACTATTTTAAAGAGAATTAGAGTAGTCTACCTCTTAGCTGCTTCTGATTTTCTCAGTGCAGATGAGTAAGGCTGTTAATGACCTGTTGCCTGTACTGCAGGGTTTGATTCCCTCAGCCTTCATTTGTTGTCTGTGTGACTCAAGTCCCTTCAGCTAACAGTGCTCTTGGGCAGCTCTTAAAAATTTGTGCTCATCCAGTGGGCTCCTTTAGGCTGTTTGAAAATGTGTTGCACGTTTGTCTTTTGAATTCTTATACCTATCACATTCCTACTAATTAGTGCTTCCCTATATGCTATTTGATAATGAAACCCAGTATGTCTTTTGTGGTTTAATGGGTTGACAGATGCGTTTTTGATGCATTTGAGTGACAAGGGAAGAGTAGTTTACTGTTGCTCGTGATAAGTCTTTTTTGCCAATGGGAGAATGCTTTGTTTAGTTTAGCAAAAGGCTGCTGATATTTTTGCTGTAAAATCTGAAATAGTTTTTAAGCTAAATCCAAATCTCTCTGGTCAGTATAAAAGTAAAGAGGAAAGCAGTATGAACATTGATAGATGTGAATTATGTTTTATGGTAAATTAGTGTCAGACAGCCAAGTAATGGGATATTGGTATAGCTGAGGAGGCCCTAGACCATTGCCTTGGCTAGGGCTCTATTTGACAATGATGGAGCTCTGGGTGCATCAGAAGTAGGTCTATGGCCTGAGTTGTCACAGATATTTTATGAAAATGAGAATCACTTATGCTTTCAGAGCAGAAAATTAAGTAGTTCTGAATCCAGTTGTTCCATCATTGAGAGGGAATATTTAGCAATTAAATGTTATTATCCTCGCTGAAATATTATTTTCTTGGTAGAGAATGTATACTTGTCACAGACCAAGCCAAACTAGTATGATTGATTAAACATCAGAATGGTAATACAAGATGGTGTAGTTAGGCACTCTTCCTATAACCCTTCAAATTTAAATTTAAAGTCAAAACTAGACTCAACCCATTATAATGCCTGTCTAGGGATCACAGCCCATAGATTGAAAATCAAACCAAGGGTTTCAAACCGGGGGGGGTGGTATAAGATAGCGTAGGGGGACATTACCAACAAGATGTCCAAATGAAGATTAGAAGTTAAGAAGTTGTTAAAAATTATGTAGTTTGGTTAGTGTATTAATTAATTAGTGTACTAACCAATAAACTTAGTCAATTAATAACACCTGAACTGTGATTAATAAAAGAAAGGGCCCTAGCACTACAGATTTGGAGAAGCTGTCCCCTTATGCAGGGGGATTGTTTGTCTGAAATAAGAATTCTGGATGGTGCACCGCCAAAAAACAAAGGCCATTTGTGGAGCACTTGTAGGGAGACTTGGACATCTGGAAAAGGGGATCCAGTGGAAGCTTATGACTAGAGGTTCTGTTTGAGAACACTTACATGCTGTGGATCTAGCTCCTGTCTCTTAATACAGAAGAAGAGAATTAATGAACTTTCACCCGAGAGGGAAACTTAGTCCTTATTTTATGGGGATTTTGAACTTTAACACAAAAAGTACTGTGAAACAGAAAAGTAAGTTGCATGTATTTCAGTTCTATTTCTGAAAGCTTTGTTTCTTTTACTGGCAAGATTTCATTTAATGGTTTTTGGAAAAATTCTAAACTACTGCCTTTAAGTTTTTGTTCTACATTAGAACTGCATATATTTTATGGATCTCTGGACTTCAGTGCATTTAATACAGTACTATAAGTATATAGAGATATAGGATTGTGTGTGTGTGTGTGTGTGTGTGTGTGTGTGTGTGTGTGTGTGTTTGTGTAAAATTAGACACTCGAGCTTTTAATAATCTATGTATAGGCTTTGATGGTACTTTTACACTATGTAATTCTAAATGAATCTAATGCATTTTTATCTCACATTTTCTTTACGTCTGTCTGCTTCAAGTAAGGGCATTGCCTACCTGCAATTATAATTAGGATGGGAATGAATGGCTAGCACAGATGAGAAAAGCGTCACAATTGATTGATTCATGAGTGACTCATGCAATGAACAGGTTAAAAAAGAAAAAAGTATATCTTAGTAGTTTCAGTCTCTGCATAAGTATCACCATCAACAATAGAATTTTTAGTTCAGACATAAAAATGGAGCTAATAACCCTTATAAGTATCTTTATACCATATTCATTATCCAAGTGTGGAAGGCCATTGTATCCAAGTATCTTTTCAGATGTGACCCAAAACACCATCTGAATAAATGCCTTGTACATGGCCATGCATTTTGTACATGCAGATAATATAATCATATTCTGGATTAAGTTTAAAGTTCCTTAGTACATTGTTAATCTGTTCAACTGTCAGACATTTAAAATGAATCGGAGCACAGAGCTGTTTATTTGCTGGCAGTGAAAATACTGTATAAAAAGTTAGTCAGCAACTTGAGTAGGAGATGAAAAGGTTGCAGAGAGGGAAGGTATAGGAAGGGAGAAATGGTGAGAGGAAGCAGGAAGATGAATAATGTAAGGGTGTATGTGCAGACAGGAAATTTGTAAAAATAAATTAAAATCGAAGGGCACATATAATGACAGTGGGTAAAAGTAAAGAAGAGAGAAAGGGAATGAAAAGGAACAGACAATGGCAACTACATAGAGAGAATCTAGACAACTATCCACTTGTCTGTGAGAAAATATTTTTTGTCTTATCTATTGTTTTAGTCTGTGCAGAGAGACAGGAAAAGGCAGAGAGAGAAGAAGGCAATAGAAGCAATGTTTTGCAGAAGAAAGAGGCTGTCTTTAGGCCAAGGCCAAATTAGTGAGGCTCGCAATAAGCAGCTTGTTCTCCATTTTAAACCTAAGCAGATTTTCAAGCTAACAGACAGATGAATATTTAAAAATCTATAAAAAGGTTTTCAACCAGGTAAAGTGTGTAACTTTATGCATACACTACATACATTTGTATACCATTTGGCAACAATCTGGCCAAACACAGGTGAGCCACACTGGCTCAGGTGACTCGTCAAATTCCTTTGATCAGCCATATTGCATTTATCTGCAACTCATGTAGACTGTTTTAGAAACATGTTAGTCACTAGCTGGAAGACAGCACACAGCCAAGCATATTAGAAGAAAACAATAAAAAGACTGTGTCATTTACTCTGAAAACAAAAAGAAAACTGAGTAGAGTCTTGCCTCCACCTCATTTTAGTGTGTCTAATATCATGAGATGTCACATGACCACTAAAACGTAGGATTTCCACAAATTACAATGTACTTAGCTATATAAGCTACACAAAGTTGTTAAAAGGAAAAGAAAGAATAAAAAAGAGTAAACACGCAGGATATTAAAGAAAAAGCAAGGAACATTGAAAAAGTCTGTTGAGTTTTTTCTTTTTTTAATGGAGGGGATGCCAAGCAATCTGTAAAAAGGGCAGGTTCCCAGCTCTAATCCTAAATACTAGTGTTATGACGCTGAAAATCCCAAACATCCGGAACAGCAAATTTTTTCTCAGGGAAAAAAATTGCTGGGCCGGTTTCAGGAGTTTGCAGTTTCCTCCACTGTGGTGTGATCTTGGAGTTCGTATATTTATATAGGGGGGTGTGTGTGGGGGGGGGGTGAAGCCCCCCACATTAAATAATGTTTTAAGGGAGGTTTTTTTTTTTTTTTTTTTTTTTTGTGGAACAGCGATTTTTTTTCCCCCTGGGAAAAAATCGCTATTCCAAGTATTCAGAATTTTCAGCATTCACTGAACTAGGGTTGATGAATAAGCATTCACTTTTTTAAGCATTTGCTTATTTAATATAGACCCATATGCATAGCTGAAGGCTTTGCATAATCAAGGTAAATAAAATTACTTTGTATGGTGAAACATGCTAAGTAATATCTGAAACTGCAAATAAAATAAATGAACATGCACATTTTCTTGCAGAAATATTTTCAGAAGGGAAGGCAGTGTTATTCTTACCATGTATTGTGCACTGCCTCATAAACTACAGCCCTTGTGAAGACTGTTAACTACTTAAATTTACCTAAAATACTAGGAAAAAGAATGTGTCAGAATCAATGGGTAGTGAAATATTTCTTTATTTTGGAGGGTAAGAATGTCTGCCTTTGCAAATTAGCCATACACAAACTTAAGGTCTTTGCAGAAGCATTTAGGAAAACAGGCTTCTTTCCCTAACATCACTACACTGTCACATTAACTAACTTGTGCAGGTCAGGTAATGTGCCCTTCTTCAGCTTTTCATCTGTAAACACTTTTTCCTGAGAATTGTTTTTAATATTACTATAATGTATTCAGTAATAGCAGACATCATTAGTCCATTTTTAGCATGGGCCAACTCGTTGAGAGGCAGCTAATTGATTTCCACTTTCTGAGTGTCCTATATATTGAGTGCCACTTTGTAACATTGTCACACAACCACAGATTTAGTAAATAGTCACATGCATACACACATATGCAGACACACAAAACACATAAAATATTGTTGGAAATATTCCTCTTCCTGTTTTTAGCAGGGGTGGGGCATGCTGATGCCACTTGCATGGTAGAAATGGGATTACAGCCTAGAAAATGCTTAATTTTCAAAACTTTCTACCAGTCAAAAAAAAAAAAAAAGCACAACAGTCAAAGAGCTGGTTCCCTAAACATGCTAACTTCAGAAACTTTGATAACTCTTTGCAAATCTAGTAAACAAAACTCCGTGAGTTGTAGCTGGATGATTTTGCTAAAGAAAAAAACTGATGAAATCCCTAAAAAGTATGAATTTTAAACAGATGTACCAATTTTATAAAAATCAATTATCTACATTTTAGGTGCCCTCAGTTCTTTAAACATATGATGCTGATAACCAGATAATATGCTATATTTGCAAAAATATTATGAAGATTAAGCTAATAATGGCAGCTTACTCACTTTTAGTGATGTAAAGTATATATGGAATTTCAGCTTGCCAAGTCCAGTTCCATGATATGCAACAATTTGATCTCTGTTCATCATAGTGAATCTTTGCAGGCATAGATACCACTTCTGTACCTGCAATAATGCAAAGTTTGTTGGATTTTTTTTGTTTCTCAGTGGCCGTGTGACTATGGAGTTACTATATATATAAGCACAGGGTGGGGCAAAGCCACACACATTTAAGGAGTGCAAGTGAGCTTGTCCATCTGCAAAATATGCATTTTCATTCTTACTTTCATTCAGCTGGTACTTCAGTTGGATTGTTAAGTCTGTTAAAGCTATAACAGGTTACCTGTTAAGGAAAGGTATTGGAAATGATGGCATGTGGTGCTTGTTGTAAGTAACACTGTTTTAGCCCCTGTTATAATAGTATGTCAGCTTATTTGTGGCATTTTGTTTCAAAAGACTGAAACAAACCAATTAGGATTTCTTAGCCAGACAAGCCTATTCAAACCTGTTTGTATATACTTCCCATAATTTCTCTCAGGTCTATATGTATTGGCTCAACTTGACTTTGCAAGTCTCAGCATACCGCTCCTTCAGTCATTTCCTATCTTATCAACTAGAAATCCTAACAAAATATCAACTATTGAACCATTACTATACAATTAAGATGTAAAATATGAAAGCACATGTTGCCTTCAAAAAATGGATTTCAGGAAATGTATAATGGAGGAAAGAAATAAAAACATGAAAAGGAAATGTAACATTCCTTCTATGATTCTTTAAAGTCATGTGTAGCAGGAGGACATGTATGAGTAGAGATGTGTTGACTTGATGGGAACTCTTCAAGCTACTCAAAAATGAAATAAACTCATAATCAGCCTGAGATAAAACTGGTTGTAAGTGTTTGTACTTAAATAGTGTCCACTTTTTAAGGTATTCAGACTGAAATATGTGTCTCACAGTAACCTTATAAGTAATTCACTCTTGTGCTCAAAGGCAGAAATGGTGAGAAAACTAAAGGGGAAAGTGGGGGAGCAGTTGCCAAATTAAGCATGGAATTTGCTTTTCTTCAGGCAACCTTAGCCCCTCTCTCAAAATTAGTGCAGGAAATCCAAATTTATATGCAACAAATCAGGTAAATGGAAAAGAAAATGAAGCAGGGGGGTGTCGACTATTTAAAAGAGATTGGTACTACAACATCAGGAGTTTGTAGGCCAACAAGACCTACTAAATGTACATCAACAGCAGCTTGAGGACTTGGGTGAGATGTAAAGACCACTAGAACTCATGTTGGATGATATGGAGACCAGGGACTTGTTTGAATAACCCAGAGTGTTTGAAATGGAAGACGGTGGGGAAGAAAGGATCCAGCTGCATCCACCTGCAGAGAGCTGCCAGAAATCCTTAAGGTACAGCACTCTTCCAAGACTGAGGGCTAATACTATATAAATGAGAGGAACTAATTTAATTTGTCAACACAGTGTATCTTGTAATGCCTTAATTATGTCAAAAGTGAGACTACACTATTAGTTGCAAGATGCAGTAACCCCACATGCACATTTGGAGGATCTAGTGTTAAATTTTTCTGTGACTATAGCCAAGCGCCGTTTAGTAACCAAAAAGGTCTGGCCACTGTATTAAGACAATTCAAAGACTGGGGCTATCAAGTTCAACTGCACTTTTCTATCTTGTTAATGTTCCTTCACACAACCCTCAGAGTCAGAAGCATTCCTTACGAGACACTCTGCACAATCTCTTCACATACTAGAGAAGAATAAAAATGGATAGGAGACAAAAAGAAAACCCGATCAGTCTCTGGAGACTATCACTAATTACATGGGAAAAAGAAAATTTAAAGGACCCACTACAATGTTTGGTGTTGAATCCACATGACACACAGGGCCTATTACTAAATCTGTCCATCAGCTGCATTAGTGATAGAGAAAAGATTTCTGCCCCAGCAGATATGTATAAAGAAGAAGAAGAGGAAGATGCCATGGAGCCTGATTCCAGTGGACCTGGAAAGTTGTGAAAAACAGCACAATTACTTTATATTCTCACTCCAACTGTCTAATCAATAAAAAAGGGTCTATTGCCATAGATATGAACTTTCTCACTATTCATCTTGGTGGCTATGGGCATCCTGAGGCAAAGATGAAATTGACTCATGTTTACTGAAAACCACTTAAGTCTCAAACAAACTGATATGGTATGTGAGAGATGTATTTACATAATGTCACTGGAGGCAAAGTTCTCTCATAAAAGCACTTCTAATGCCAATACAGTTGTCAGTAGTACACACATTGCATCTATCACACACAATTCAAGGCAGACACATAAACCCACATATGCTGAGGTACTTAAATGTAACCTTCCTAAACCCTAAAGAGTTCCTAGATGAAATAGACATAACAAATAACCTTAGCAGCCCTGAATGCAATCTTTCAAAACAAAACTCACATCAACATAAGCAACCACATCTTATGTAGTCTCTGCTTCTAAGTCCATAAGCTAGCCACCGCAGAATCCAGGATTTTGGTCACTGGCGACTCAGGTCATTTGACCACAAGTACCTGTATGACTCAATCATAATCCATGTGGGTGTAAATGACCAGAGACATTCCTCCCTAGACTATATGAATAGAGACATTATGCAGCTCTCAGAATATGTGTCCCAGGCTGGTATGAACCTAGTATTGAGCAGCATTTTTCCTTCTTCAAGGATGATGCCACAATATGAACAAAAGATGACTGACTTTAATAACTGGCTTAGTTTCTGGTGAAATTCTAAGGGGGTGCAATATTTGTCAGCATGGAAGGAGATGATTAACCACACTGCTTTGCCAGGGATGGTCTGCCCCCTCTCCTCTAAGCCTTTGAATGTTAGCTAAACCATTGTCCTCCCCCATAGTGCCTTTTTATATTAACAAAAACATTGTCCTCCCACATAGTGTCTTATCATGTTAACTAAAACATTGTCCTCCCCATAGTGCCTTTTTATATTAACTAAAACATTGTCCTTCTCATAGTGCCTTTTTATATTAACTAAAACATTGTCCTCCCCTATACTGCCTTTTTATATTACCTAAAACCTTGTACACCCCATAGTGCATTTTATATTATCTAAAACATTGTCCTCCCCTCATAGTGCCTTTTTATATTAACTAAAATATTGTCCTCCCCATAGTGCCTTTTTATATTAACTAAAACATTGTCCTCCCCATTGTGTCTTTTTTAAATTAACTAAAACATTGTCCTCCCCCATAGCTCCTTTCTGTATTAACTAAAACATTGTCCTCCCCCACAGAGCCTTTTTATATTAACTAAAACATTGTCTTCCCCATAGTGCCTTTTTATATTAACTAAAACATTGTCCTAATCCATAGTGCCATTTTGTATTAACTAAAACATTGTCCTCACCCATAGTGCCTTTTTATATTAACTAAAATATTGCCCTCCGCAATAGTGCATTTTTATATTAACTAAAACATTGTCCTCCCCATAGTTCCTTTTTATATTAACTAAAACATTGTCCTCCCACATAGTGCCTTTTTATATTAACTAAAACATTGTCCTCCCCATAGTGCCTTTTTATATTAACTAAAACATTGTCCTCCCCCATAGTGCCTTTTATATTAACTAAAACATTGTCCTCTGCCCATAGTGCCTTTTTATATTAACTAAAACATTCTCCTCCCCATAGTGCCTTTTTATATCAGCTAAAACATTGCCTTTTTATATTAACTAAAACATTGTCCTCCCCATAGTGCCTTTTTATATTACCTGAAACATTGTTTTCCCCAGAGTGCCTTTTATATTAACTAAAACATTGTCCTCCCCATAGTGCCTTTTTATATTAACTAAAACATTGTCCTCCCCATAGTGCCTTTTTATATTAACTAAAACATTGTCCTCCCCATAGTGCCTTTTTATATTAACAAAAACTTTGTCCTCCCTATAGTGCCTTTTATATTAACTAAAACATTGTCCTCCCCATAGTGCCTTTTTATATTAACTAAAACATTGTCATCCCCATAGTGCCTTTTTATATTAACTAAAACATTGTCCTCCCCATAGTGCCTTTTTATATTAACTAAAACATTGTCCTCCCCATAGTGCCTTTTTATATTAACTAAAACATTGTCCTCCTCATAGTGCCTTTTTATATTAACTAAACATTGTCCTCCCCCATAGTGCCTTTTTATATTAACTAAAACATTGTCCTCCCCATAGTGCCTTTTTATATTAACTAAAACATTGTCCTCCCCATAGTGCCTTTTTATATTAACTAAAACATTGTCCTCCCCATAGTGCCTTTTATATTAACTAAAACATTGTCCTCCCATAGTGCCTTTTTATATTAACTAAAACATTGTCCTCCCCCATAGTGCCTTTTTATATTAACTAAAACATTGTCCTCCCCATAGTGCCTTTTTATATTAACTAAAACATTGTCCTCCCATAGTGCCTTTTTATATTAACTAAAACATTGTCCTCCCCCATAGTGCCCTTTTATATTAACTAAAACATTGTCCCCCATAGTGCCTTTTTATACTAACTAAAACATTGTCCTCCCCATAGTGCCTTTTTATATTAACTAAAACATTGTCCTCCCATAGTGCCTTTTTATATTAACTAAAACATTGTCCTCCCCATAGTGCCTTTTTTATATTAACTAAAACATTGTCCTCCCCATAGTGACTTTTATATTAACTAAAACATTGTCCTCCCCATAGTGCCTTTTTATATTAACTAAAACATTGTCCTCCCCATAGTGCCTTTTTATATTAACTAAAACATTGTCCTCCCCATAGTGCCTTTTTATATTAACTAAAACATTGTCCTCCCCATAGTGCCTTTTTATATTAGCTAAAACATTGTCCTCCCCATAGTGCCTTTTTATATTATCTAAAACATTGTCCTCCCCATAGTGCCTTTTTATTAACTAAAAATTGTCCTCCACCATAGTGCATTTTTATGTATACAAAAACATTGTCCTCCCCCATAGTGCCTTTTATATTAACTAAAACATTGTCATCCCTGCATAGTGCTTTTTTATCTTAATCAAAACATTGACTTCCCCATAGTGCCTTTTTGTATTAACTAAAACATTGTCCTCTCCCATACTGCCTTTTTATATTAACTTACACATTGTCCTGCCCCATAGTGCCTTTTTATATTAGCTAAAACATTGTCCTCCCCATCATTTTTTTATATTAACAAAAACATTGTCCTCCCCCATAGTGCCTTTTTGTATTAACTAAAACATTGTCCTCCCCCCTAGTGCCTTTTTATATTAATTAAACATTGTCCTCCCCATAATTTCTTTTTACATTAACTAAAACATTGTCCTCCCCCACAGTTCCTTTTTTTATTAACTAAAATATTGTCCTCCCCCATAGAGCCTTTTTATATTAACTAAAAAATTGTCCTCCACCATAGTGTCTTTTTATATTAACTAAAACATTGTCATCCCCCATAGTGCCTTTTTATATCAGCTAAAACATTGTCCTCTCACATAGTGCCTTTTTATATTAACTAAAACATTGTCCTCCCCATAGTGCCTTTTTATATTAACTAAAACTTTGTCTTCCCCCATAGTGCCTTGTTATATTAAATACAACATTGTCCTCCACCATAGTGCCTTTTTATATTAACTAAAACATTGTCCTCCCCATAGTGCCTTTTTTATATTAACTGAAACATTGTCCTCCCATAGTGTCCTTTTTATATTAACTAAAACATTGTCCTCCCCATAGTGCATTTTTATATTAACTAAAACATTATCCTCCCCATAGTGCATTTCTTATCAACTAAAACATTGTCCTCCCCATAGTGCCTTTTTACATTAACTAAAACAATGTGCTCCCCATAGTGCCATTTTATATTAACTAAAACATTGCCCTACCCATAGTGCCTTTTTATATTAACTAAAAATTTGTCCTCCCCATAGCTCCTTTTTATATTAACTAAAACATTGTCCTATCCCATAGTGCCTTTTTATATTAACTAAAAAATTGTCCTCCCCTCATAGTGCCTTTTTATATTACCTAAAATATTGTCCTCCCCCATAGTGCCTTTTATATTAACTAAAATATTGTCCACCCCATTGTGTCTTTTTTATATTAACTAAAACATTGTCCTCCACCATAGTGTCTTTTTATATTAACTAAAACATTGTTGTCCCCATAGTGCATTTTTATATCAGCTAAAACATTGTCCTCTCACATAGTGCCTTTTTATATTAGCTAAAACATTGTCCTCCCACATAGTGCCTTTTTTATATTATCTAAAACATTGTCCTCACCCAGTGTGCCTTTTTTTATTAACCAAAAAATTGTCCTCCACCATAGTGCATTTTTATGTATACTAAAACATTGTCCTCCCCCATAGTGCCTTTTTATATTGACTAAAACATTTCCTATCCCAGAGTGCATTTTTATATTTACAAAAACATTGTCCTCCCACATTTATATATTACCTAAAAATTCTCCTCACCCATAGTGCCTTTTTTATTAACAAAAACATTGTCCTCCCCATAGTGCGTTTTTATATTAACTAAAACATTGTCCTCTCCCATAGTGCATTTCTTATCAACTAAAACATTGTCCTCCCCATAGTGCCTTTTTATATTAACTAAAACATTGTCCTACCCATAGTGCCTTTTTATATTAACTAAAAATTTGTCCTCCCCATAGCTCCTTTTTATATTAACTAAAACATTGTCCTATCCCATAGTGCCTTTTTATATTAACTAAAACATTGTCCTCTCCCATAGTGCCTTTTTATATTAACTGAAACATTGTCCTCCCCATACTGCCTTTTTATATTACCTAAAACCTTGTACTCCCCAAAGTGCATTTTATATTATCTAAAACATTGTCCTCCCCTCATAGTGCCTTTTTATATTACCTAAAATATTGTCCTCCCCATAGTGCCTTTTTATATTAACTAAAACATTGTCCTCCCCCATAGTTCCTTTCTGTATTAACTAAAACATTGTCCTCCCCCACAGTGCCTTTTTATATTAACTAAAACATTGTCCTCCCCATAGTGCCTTTTTATATTAACTAAAACATTGTCCTAACCCATAGTGCCATTTTGTATTAACTAAAACATTGTCCTCACCCATAGTGCCTTTTTATATTAACTAAAACATTGCCCTCCCGAATAGCGCATTTTTATATTAACTAAAACATTAACCTCCCCATATTGCCTTTTTATATTAACTAAAACATTGTCCTCCCCATAGTGACTTTTTATATTAACTAAAACATTGTCCTATCCCATAGTGCATTTTTATATTAACTAAAACATTGTCCTCCCCATAGTGCCTTTTTATATTAACTAAAACATTGTCCTCCCCATAGTGCCTTTTTATATTAACTAAAACATTGTCCTCCCATAGTGCCTTTTTATATTAACTAAAACATTGTCCTCCCCATAGTGCCTTTTTATATTAACTAAAACATTGTCCTCCCCATAGTGCCTTTTTATATTAACTAAAACATTGTTCTCCCATAGTGCCTTTTTATATTAACTAAAACATTGTCCTCCCCATAGTGCCTTTTTATATTAACTAAAACATTGTTCTCCCCATAGTGCCTTTTATATTAACTAAAACATTGTCCTCCCCATAGTGCCTTTTTATATTAACTAAAACATTGTCCTCCCCATAGTGCCTTTTTTATATTAACTAAAACATTGTCCTCCCCATAGTGCCTTTTTATATTAACTAAAACATTGTCCTCCCCATAGTGCCTTTTTATATTAACTAAAACATTGTCCTCCCCATAGTGCCTTTTTATATTAACTAAAACATTGTCCTCCCCATAGTGCCTTTTTATATTAACTAAAACATTGTCCTCCCTCATAGTGCCTTTTTATATTAACTAAAACATTGTCCTCCCCATAGTGTATTGTTATATTAACTAAAACATTGTCCTCCTATAGTGCCTTTTTATATTAACTAAAACATTGTCCTGCCCCCATAGTGCCTTTTTATATTAACTAAAAGATTGTCCTCCCCATAGTGTTTTTTTATATTAACTAAAACATTGTCCTCCCCCATAGTGCCATGTTTATATT